>NC_089520.1:23523480-23525980 GCF_963924715.1 Thunnus thynnus | reverse complement strand
CGTGATTTAAAATAGGGGAAGGAATTATATTTCAAGTGGTGTCAGGATTAGAATATACAAGCAGTGATATTAAAACACTGTAAGGTTCTCTGTGTGTGCGCCAAGCCTTTCTGAGTGGCTGAAGCAAAGGTAAAGATGATAAATAATGTTTTTGTCACAGTTTAGGACGATGGAGGAATTACAATGAAACCACAGATCTCTGATTAGTCTTCCCTCGCTGTATATTAATTTTGTTCCCTCTCTGCTTTATGCTGGTTAGGAGTTTAATTTTTAAACAGAGCGCAGATATGAAAAGACCCCCAAGTGTGTGCTCCTACGCCAGCAACAGAAGTCTGTTTATCTAGTCAGCCATTCGCTCCAATTATAACAACATCCAAATGCAACTATTGTTTCATTTCAAACATTTTTTAAAATTAAAATCTTTTTTTTTTTTGGTGTTTTTTTTTCTCCCCCACTTATGCGCCACTAAATTTGCATTTCAGTGGCCCCCGGCTATGGAGAAAGTGTGAAGTCAAAACGCAGGTTAGGCCAGTATTGTTCATTATCAGTGCAACAAAAGTTAAGCATAAAATAAATAAATAAAAAGATTGAGCAAGGCCTTAAGACAGGTTTTTAATCAAAATTATGTTTTTCATCACTTATTTTTCAAAGACTTTAAATGCAGTTAATTTAATCATCCATTCTTGAAGATTTTTATGTGAACTATATCTCTTTTTTTTTTTTTTCTTTCAAAATATACCTTTCTGCCCCTATTTCTCCCTGAGTGATATGTCGCTGGGTTCTGTACCTCCGTCACTTCGCACCCTGTTAAAGCTAACAGGTCGCTAGTTGCTAGTGAGAGAAAAGGAATCAATATCCCGATGAAGTCTGAGAGGATTACTATGTGTCACTTCCTCTCAATAGAGGACACACCACAGAGTACACTTCACACATTCAGAGCGCCAACATGACCACAAACATCAGCTGTCTCCAGTGACATCAGCTGAGCTACTGTCAGCATCATCAAAATAATAATAAAAAAAAAATTAAATATGGAGCGATTGAGAGGGAGAGTCTATTAAGTGCTGTGGTTTTCTATTAAACTCTAGTGGAGGCGGGGGAGAAAAGGGGAAGAGGAGTTCACATTATCTAAGAGAATTCCAATTAACACTCTCCCCCTCAGTAATTAGCTACTAAAATAGCTAGCGAACAAACCCAAAATCCCAACCCTGACACCACTGCGCTGCCTAATTAATTCTCAAATCAGGAGCATCTGATGCCGAAAGAACCTGATAGTGTACATGACAGACAGACTGGTCAGAATAAACCACGAGGAATAGTGTAAAAAAAAAAAAAAAGTAAACTAAAAAAAAAAAAAGAAAAAAAAATCTGCCTGTCTGCATTTTTGTTGCTCATCATTACCATTTAGTGTGTCATCACATTCTTGTCATTTTTATGTTGGACTTGTGTGTCTATATTTTAAAAGAGAAAAAAAAAATATATTGTAGTAGACTCACTGGGCAGGAATAGAGCTGATTAATAAATGCACTTCACTCACGGGCAAATGCTACAAACATACACACAAAAAATCTCAACTTCTAAAAGATGTGAGATAAAATAAGATAAATCAAAGATATTGAGCGATCTAGGCTGAAGAAAATGAAGAGAATGAGGAAGGGAAAGCAGGGGCAAAGACAAAGCCCAAGAAGCAGATATCTTTTAGCCGTCTGCCGCTCATTTGCTCCTTCACTGGTCAGTTCTTCCACTGTTTAATGCAAACAGATGAGGCCTTTTCTCACTCTTTTTCCAAATCCTTTCTTTTTAACGGTGGCTTCTTGGCCTCTGCAGTAACGTCAGCACAGCGTCTATTAAAACCGCATGTGTCCCAGACTGAAACACACACACACACACACACACACACACACACACACACACACACACACGCAACACACCATACCCTCTGCACTTGGATGTGTGTTGTTTTTTTTTTGTGAACTTTTAACCTCTTTCCATGAAGTGACATCTGGGGCATGAGGGGTTAAGGTGCGGCTAAAGTTTCTACACACATTGGCGTGTCCACACATACGGCAGATATGTAGATAAAACATATACAATCAGAGGGAGGTATCTGTGAACGCTGTATTAAGATGTCAGTGACCAGTGCTGATGGGTAACAAGGCAGAGATAAACTCAATCAGCCAACAACCCATCTGGCCAAAAGGTGGGCTGTAAGTTCCTACTCTAATAATTCCAGCCTAATTCATCTGCTTTTCAATATGACGTGGCGGCCTGTTTCAATTAGACCTCGAATACACACACAGTCACACACAGCTTATGGACAATGCTGTAGCTCCAGCAATAGATTTTAATATGAAGAGATACCCATCAGGAAGATGTTACTCTGATTTGAACAGCCCACACACACACACACACACACACACACATACACACACACAAACACGTGTAAAGTGAGTCACACACACGGACACAGTGGCACGTTATAAAAAACACACGCTGTCAC
>NC_089520.1:23407781-23523280 GCF_963924715.1 Thunnus thynnus | reverse complement strand
GCAGCTCACATCATACACACACATCAGGCAAAGGTCCAACGTCAAAACCACTTCTTCCAGAGACAGAAGAGACGTGAAACGTCATCTCGGTTCCATTAATGTGATGTGCTATCCCTAGATGCTACTAAAAAGTGGAAAAAAGAACAGTTAAGAGTTCTTTCTTTCTCCTTTTTCTTTCTTTCTTGCTTTCTCTCCATTCAAAGGCAACACACGCTGGAGAGAGGCCTGTCCGCGGTCCTTAACTTTAACTCAATGAAATAAAAGGCACTTAACTAAGCCTCAATGATCGATACAAACACTGCTGCTGCTTGGTGCTCAAACGCACATACACACATGCAGACACGCACTTATCCCACCTCCTCAGATGCTCATGCATATGCATGTCCATTGTGATTTATGCATCCTGGCGGGGGTGTGAGCCTATCTGAGAGCAAGGCCAACACACAGGTCAGCTCATTTGTAAATCAGTTGCCTATTTATGGATGTGTACGTGTGAGTGTTTGTGTGTGTATGTGCATATCTGTCGATGTTTGTGCCTATAAATCTGTGTGTATGTGCGTATGGGTAGAGGTCAGTGTTAGAAACAGGCTCATAATCACTGTAGCGCCTTCATTCATTATATTTATTGAATTCTTTCCAGCTTTCTGCTCTTGGTGAATGTAAATCACACAAGTTCTAAACTATGGGCTGCCGTTTGTTCAGTGTGTGTGTGTGTGTGTATGTGTGTGTGAGAGTGTGTTCCAAGTCATGTCCGCTGAGCGCTGACTACTTCTGCCAACCGGCGCTCTGACCCCGCTCTTTGCAGCAGGAAGTCACCCAGCTTTCTGACCTCTCTTATTATTCCCAGGGAAGGTTGGGGAAAAGCCTTTGGAAAAACGCCTTTCCATCACTAAGGCTGTCAGTTAATGGGGTCCCCGTGGTCTCCTCTGTCCTATGCATTGGATTATGGGTAAAAATATGACAAAATCTACACCCGAAGAGGTGTTAGGGGTTAAACGTACGTTAATTTGTGGCATAATCTGAGAACATGGCCTCCTTTGCACACAAAGTGAAAAAAAAAAGTGTGTGCTTTTCTTTGTGAAAATTCAGTGGTGTTGCTCCACCTCCTCCCACCTCCTCTGAACAACAGATTTGGGCTAATAGGGCAGCTGCTTGTCCCCCCTCCCCTTAAACCCCGCTATGCTTTTCCCCCGGTAACCCTTCCACCCCGTCTCCCTTCCCAAAAAAAGCCCAGGAGGAAGCCTGTTGTTTTCAACTTGTTTTTGACACGGCTGTGAATGGAAAAGTTCAAACTGTTGGAACGCTCATCCTTTAAAAAAAAAAGTTGCATTTAATTTGTCTACTATTTTCCTTGAGTGTGCTTAGGATATACTTGTGATTTTTTCCCAGATCATTTAAAAGATTGTAATGAAAGGAATAAAATCCAGTGTGCCACGAGGCTGTCTATTTATCCATCTATCCATCTATCAAGCTGTCTGTCTTTCCTTTTCTGTTTTGCTACGTTGTCAACACAGGCACCCGTATCCCAGAAATAAACCCTGCATTAGGCTGGCCAGCAACCATGGTTTGTAACGTCATCGATCACACACAGCAGTTTATACTCTCCACAATGCAAAAAAACATCATTTGTAAAGACTACAGCAGAAAATGAACAAGTGCCTCGATATACAGAAAAGGAAATGTGGAAATATTGCAAGCTATTGCAACACAAAAAAATAAAACACTATCAAGATAAAAAAAAAAAAACCCTCAAACACACACGATCAATCCCTTGTGGCGTTTGTAAGTGAGCTCATAAGGAAGTTTCAGTGGATTGAAAACTACTGTGAACGCGCGCCCAAACACATAAGACAGCAGGGTCTGACCTCCGCGTGTGTTCATTTGCGTGGCGTTGTTTGTTTGTGTGTTATAGGGGGTGCCCATGTGTGTAACTGGAGCCAAACTGTAAGCCATATGCCACTCGCCCTCTGGTGCCAGACCACCCCCTCCCCCCCCACCCAAAAAAGCACACACACACATATTCTCATAAGCACACTTACATGTACACACACACACACACACACACACACAGGCTTCCCTGAAAAAAAAAAGCCCCTCCACTTCATTAGGAAAGTAAACACAAGTGCTGTCTGAAGTGGCTAATTAGAGACTAATTACTCCCTGCTCGTTACTAATGCAAATTAGATTACGCTGCTTAACTTCCTCGTGTCCACAACGCTGCTGTTAATTGAGGCCTTTTGAAATTAAATTACCCGCTAATTAGCATATCAAAACCATTAATTCTGAGCAAGGAGGGAAAAAAAACAACAACAAATGCCAAGTTTTGCTAATGAGTTTTGCTAATTGAATATGTACGCTCAATACAGGGGTTTGTGCCAGGAATACCTATTCAGCTGATCAGCGTACATGCGCACGTATGTATGTGTGTGTGTGTGTGTGTGAGAGTAAGCAGCCAGACAGTAACACCATGCATCATAAGAGCAGCATATAATTAAAGGAACCATTCCATCTCTACAAACGCTTTGTCAATATTTCCCTCTGAACGCTCGACTCCACTGATGTTCAGGGATACAGCAGAGAGGGAAGTGTGAGAGGGGATGGATATTCATCTCATGAGAGGCAAAAGAGAGAGGCTGGCCACTGTATGTGAATGTGTGGAGTGTGTGTGTGTGTGTGTGTGTGTGTGTTGCGGTGGTATGTGAGCAGGGTTAGCGTTTGTCCAGGCTATAAGCCCTCTTTGAAGTAAAGAACTGTTTCTCTGCTGCTCTCCTAAAGCCCCCGACCCCCTGCCAGCTCTTTCTTTGCATCCCCCCACTCTCTCTTCAACTGTCCCCTCTTCACCTCCACTACAATACCTGTCCAATTAGGGAAACACACACACACACACACACATACCTACACATTTTATGGCCACTAGCAGGTGAACAGCCCAGTCTTTCCTTCAATCAAAGCTGAATCAGATTTTTTTTTTCTCTCTCTCCTCTAACTGAATAGATAATTTGAAACTTTGTGGATTAGAAACGGTGAGGATATTCATGGCTGTACCTATACCTGCTTATGAATAAGCCAGTGGACACACAGAGAAGCCAGGAGCTATTAGCTACTTTAATCTGCTGATGAAATACAAGAATCACACATCTAAAGATCCATCTCAGCTTTGCATGTAAAACCAGCAGAAATAATGTCATTCTGAACAACTCCCCTTTCCCTTTCCTAAATATCTATCCAATCAGGGCGCGTGAAAAACCCCATTCAGGTTGGCCCTTATAAAAGTTTCATCTTATTACACTTTCCAACTTCTCATTTCATTATCCCTATAATGGCAGATGAAAAAACGAACGGTAAAATTGAGAGGTAGCCATACAAAAAAATTAAATAACCATGATAATTAGATGTAAAGATATTATAATTCCTTTAACAGGATGCATAGAAACTGCTGCTCGACAATATTTGCCCTAATTGCTAGAATTATCATATTAACCAGTTACCATTTGAGTAAGTTGATTAAAAAATTGATTATTCGTCTATTTCTTTTAGGAGTTTCTTAATCAAAATCTAACATCCTTGAAAAATTAATTTGAAGCCGTTTCTTATCAGTTAATTAAATCGGGTTGGAAGTCATTTTTTTCTGTGCGGCATGATTAGAACGGTTCTGTTCTCTTCTGTTCAGACACCATGACGTTAGAGGGGGAACTTTTCACTGTCTCATCAAACATTCACAACCACAAGAATAGGACTTCTTTGAAGGGCCCGCCGCCTTTTTTTTTTTTCTTCCAAACCTCTGCCTTTCTGATAAATTGTGCTATACCCAATAGATCTTTCTTTCTCGTTAACACATTCTCATTAACGGACAGAGAAAGCGAAAGGAGAGGGGAGGGGGAAGAGGGGAAGAGAAAGGAGAGCGGCAGGGAGAGACAGAGGGGAGTGAGGGAGGGGGGGTGGGGTGGTGGTGGAGGGAAGCTGAAGGGGGAAACAAGAGGTGGGAAAAACAGGGCAGGGGGAAAAAAACGGAACCAATGGCAGTGATAAAGTCAAAGGGAGAAATGAATACACTGACAAATTTTGGCACACAATAGAGAAAATTAAATAATATAAAGACAGCGCAGACGCTCACTCATACAACGTTGCCTGGGTGACAGCCTTGGGGTGGCCTGAGCTGAGACTAAACAACTAAGCCAGGAGCTAAAACAAGACCTGCTGTTACTACAGGAATGAAATGCCAGTCTGGCCAAAAACAGTTCACTCTGTCATTTCATTTTGCTAATACTTTTTTGTTATGTGAAGATTTTTATTTTTGCAAAAATAAACATGAAACTAGCATGTGGCAGGTGGCGGTGAAAATTGATTTTCCTGATATATATAATAGATTTCACTTCACTCCATATCAATTCAAATTTGCTGCCTTAAAAACGACACATCAGAGGGTGACTTCACCTCAGAAAACTAGTTTTCTATTTCTGGAAGAATACTAATTATAAAGCTCTGCCCCTGGGAAAGAAAAGCCCCTCTTGAAGGAGAGAGAGAGAGAGAGGCAGAGAGTCCATTCAGCGCTGGAATATAAGTTTGTCTCTCTCTACTTCAGCGAGCAGCAGAGCAGAACCGAACAGATACAGTGCGCTCCACTCATCTGTCCATCCCCGACTCCTCGGGGAGGTAAGGGAGGATTGGAGGGAGGGAGGGAGGGAGGGAGTGGGGTTCAAAAAGGGAATTAAAAGGAGAATCAGTGAGGATACAGAGCAGTATGGTGAATCTCTGTGATTGGATAATGAATTGAATGATTACTAGAGCCCGGCTAGTAAAGTTACGCAGATGTTTGAGCTCGTCATCAGCCAATCAACACGCTCCCTCATCAACCAATCAAACCCCACACACCCCCGTGGTGGAGGTGTGGGGGCTATACTATTTGCACTTCCATCAGCCCCCCCTCACCCCCCCTTGCCTATATATTTCTCTCTCTCTATTTTTCTCTTACAGCACATCATTCTGTCTTTGGTACAGCTGCCCTCATCTTTCTCTGTGGGAGACAGAGAATTCTCAAAGCCACAATTACCGCACAGAACTATCAATTTCCCCTTCAATTAACCCTGTGGGAAGAGAGGGGGACGAGGGAGAGGAAGGAGAGAGCAAAGAAGGGGATGAGAGATTCAAATTTGGTCCAGGGTGCAGTCATGTGTTTGGGCTGAGGAGGGAGAGAATTACACCTCCTAGGGATGAACTTGACCCCACCACTGGAGGTCAAACAAGTTACTATACAGCACAGGCCCCCTATCCTCATTACCAGCAAATAGGCCTAGCCACTGTTCCACTAATGCAGACTGTATGTTAATAACCAGTGCTCAAACCACAGCGCGGAGCTGTCGAAAGCCCGCTGTAAGGGAGAGATAGACGGAGAGGCACGGCGGAGGATGGAAGAAAAGAGAGGAGAGAGAAAAAGGACGGAGAGGAGAGGGGGAGGGATAAGGAGGGGGCGTGAGCCAGGAGTTGTGTTTCTTAGATCAGCGACTAAAGGCCTGCGCCCCGTAACAACGGACGAATGTGACGGCATGCCTGCTCTCTTTTCTCTGCTTCCCTCTCCTCCTCTTCTTTGCCTTCTCACTTCTCTTCCCACCTCCTCCTCCTCCTCCTCCTCCTATTCCCTCCACCCACTCTCCGAGAGAACCCCTGGGGGAGCTGCTCAAACCAAACCCAGCCCTCAGCAAAGTTTCACAGGCAAACTTTTTTCACAAAGCCCCCAGAAGCCGTACGCCTGCCTGACACCACGAAACATGCCAGGGTTTCATTGCCACTCACCCTCCCTCCTGTCCTCTTTTTTTTGTACTTTAGTCCTTCGTTCCTCCCTTAGTCTCCTCCCTCGTTTATGCTGACTACTTTTCGAGGCTAATGCACTGTTCCTGACTGACCTTTAGACAATGAGTACCTGAAGCAGCAGAAGTTGCCGATTAGGGCTACAGGTTGCATACGGCAGAGCTGACCTTCACTGGGCAAATGGGCATTGTGCTGTCTGCTAAGCCAACAGCCAATGGCTGCTTTTCAACCTGGTAATAAATGCCCCCTAGTCTTTGTTGAACATAAGGCTGTGTTTTCTCCATTACTTGCTGATTGTAAATACTTCAAAAGAAAGTCTCATACTGGAAATAAGAAGGAAAAAAATACAAAGAGGGGAGACAAAGCAGAAATTAACAGTTATATTTTGTTCTTTGTCATTTGTTTGTTGTTTGATTGTGGTTAGTCTTTTTTTTTTGCACCTTGTGTCTCAATCTAATTTAGTCCAGGGACAACTAGGTGTGTGGACAAAAAAATTGCATTCGCATTTCTTAACAGTCACAAGATGAATTGTACACAACTTATCATTGTAATCCAACACAGCTTTCCCGCATTTAAAACGATTCTTTGAGAGAGTAAAAGAACATAATTCAATATGTTTTTAAGTCAGAATTATGTGGAGTATGTGTGATTGTACTATTAGTTCAATGTGGTCTTTTTAAACAGACAACAGGCCTGTCTTTCACATTTCCTGCCTCTCATACATGAAATTCGTTGGCATTCAAGGAGAGGAAAAAAAAATTCTACTTAACAAATAGATTTAAAAGGAGAAAAAAAATTGAAAATTTTCTTTCATCATTGAAAATCTTTCAATGATGTTTTTTTTTAAATTTGTTGTTAAACTAAAGAATTTTTAGTCATTTTAACACAGTCACATGCATAAAAAAACAACTACTTCTACTTTTGAGAGGGCTATTGATTGACCTTGCATTGAGTCTTGCCATTTCCGTCATGTAGAATAAATTATTTCTATTGAAACAGGGGGCCTGAGGAGAGATTGCGAATGTTGGAGGTAAACTGTGATGACAGCTTGGATGTAATGAAGAGGCTGAGGGAACAGAGAGCTGTGATAATTAGAGACAACAGGCATGACAGGGAGAGGAGGAGAGAGGGAGAGCACAGACGGGGGAAAGAGTAGATGGACAAGAGAAAGTGCAACGGAGGAGGAGAAAAGGGAGACGAGTGAGTCTTGAGTCCTTCACAGTGAGCGACTATCGGAGTTCCGACAGGGAAAAGAACACTTTCCGACCAACCACAGACCAGAATTGAAGGCAGCCCTTGCAACTGCAGGCACGCATGCTGTGTGTGTGTGTGTGTGTGTGTGTGTCAGTACAGCCTTATGAGTGACACACAAACATCTTTTCTGATATATTTGAGAACTGATTCAAGGAGTGGTGTTAGAAAATACAAAAGCTCCGTAGAGGGAATTGACAGTTTGTTGCAAACTAAATGAAAAAGGACTGATAAACTATTCTTTTTTAGTTCACATATTGCTTGTTATACTGTAAGTCTACAAAAAATTCTCTGAGGAAGGAGGAAAAACGTCTGCGTTTAAACATTGTGTTGTGCCTTTGTAGATACAGTGGGACTGTAAGAATGCGACAGGAGTATATTTGAATGATGTTTTTCCCTTTTAATCCAGGAAAAATGAATTCTAATTAATTGTTTAAAAAATTGTGTCATTTTAAAACTTGAATTAATGTATTGAAGTTGAAAATAAAAAAAAAGTAAGGTACATGTAAATAAGAAAAACAATTAAAAAACTTCTTTACTTAACATAAAATTGGTTAATATATTTGAACAGTATCACATGTAGCCTGTTAGAATAATCTGAAAATTAACAGTGCTTTAACGGTGAGACACTTTCTCTACTTTTCAACTGGTCTTCTCTTTTTGTTTTTCAGCTCTCTGTGCTTTCCTCTCCTCTCACCCCCTGACCAGCATTCTGCCGGCAAACAGCTAACGCTGCTTCAAAGGCCAACGGCCCACAACGCAAACACACACACACACACACACACACACACTCTGCCTTCGCTCTCCTCAGGAACATGAGAGCTGGCTCTAATTCACAGGCTGGTAAAGCTGTGGTGGACAGCAATCTTGATCTGGCAGGATTAGGCTACTTTTATTTCCCTGAGAGCCACAGGGAGGAGGGGAGGAGGGGAGGAGAGGTGGAGGGAGGTGGGTGTGTGTACGAGAGGGGTGGGTGGTGGTGGTGGTGGTGGTGGTGGTGGTGGGGGGGACTCAAATCCTTCTACAAATGTCAGACAACGACCGGTGACCAGGGGCTGCAGAGATACACACTCATACATACACACACTCATAAACACCTCCTGCAAAAAAAAAAAAAAAACAACAAAAAGTGCCACCCAGAAAAGAGACTCATCACTCTCCGTCTCATCACTCGGAGGAAGAAGGGCTGTGGGGGCAAGAAGGGAGCAGAGGAGGAGGAGGGAGTGAGGGAAGGAAGGAGGGAGTAAAAAGAGGGAGGGAGTGATGGGGAGGGGGGGGGGGGGATTACACAATTATTCAGATAACAGCTGGGAATAATCTAGTGGCAGATGTCTCTCGGTCAACAATGCCCACCACACACAGGCGCGTATGTGTATGCGCATACACACTATCAGAGTTTCAATGCCCAGAAAACAGCCAGAGAGTGAAAAAACAGCCACTGATGTACCAACGCAAGCTACTCAACACTCTCTCTCTACCACTCTCTAAATGATTTTTTAAATTTTGTTTTAACCCACGTCTCTAATGCGGATGATACCATCTATATCTATGACAGAGAGCCTGTTTTCTTCTCAAAAATGAAATGTCTAAAAAATATACACAAGTTGGGAAAGTGACGACCTGTTTGCTTTTCTTTTCCGACAGCCGTCTGCAAAACAGAACTTAAAACCTGAGGAATTCTGTCCGAGGCGGAGAGGGGTGGAGGGTCACCCGGTGATTGACAGTTAATTGTAGTTGGATGTGCGCACACACACACACACACACACACACACACACGAACACACAATAAGTGCACACACATGCAGAGCGCAACAGCATCCATCTCGTCTGTGAGCGATCTCCAAGATTCCTGATAGTGACTCCGGCAGTCGCCGTCCTCCCCTCCTGCCTCCCCCATCCCCTCCCCTCTCTGAAGGGCCACTATAGAAGCCATAGAGTCCGCACCACACTGGGCAAAAACTGTACAGTCTCCTCACCTTGAGAGTTACGGCAGAGAAGAAAGCAGAAGAGCAGAAGGAAAAAGACAGACAGAGACACTGACAGCATGTTGTCTTTTGCCGTCTTATTTATTATATTAACCTCTGAAAAGATTCTCTAAATATTTCTTCTCTTCAATATTTCTTTCTACCAGGAGTTTAGGAAAACTAACTTCTCAAGCTCTATTCCCTTCAAACATGAACAAATCTTCATATGAGTTTATGTGCAAGCAGAGGAGGAAGGAAGGGCGGTCCAGGCAAGTGTTGAGAGCTCTGTCAATCCGTCAACCCAGGCAGCCTATTGTGATTTGGTTTAGCACTGGTTAACAGCTCGTCCTGTCAGGGGATGGATCATCCCACGGCGCCTCACATGCTAATAGCTTAAGTAGGCATCCCATGTCCCCCGGAACTAATGCCACAAATACTAATACCATAAAAGAGCAGTGCACGCCAACGCTCCAGCCTCACTTTCGCCTGCGTTAGCCAACATCCCGATACTTTACGGATTAGAAAACATAATGAGATGCATTTAAATGGTTATTACCTCCCCCAGTCCAGGATGGTAAGGAACACGGACAAGGGGGAAAAACTGCATTGCTAATTTCCTATCATCATATGTTAATATACAGTCATCCTGGTTGAAGCAAAATATTCTGATGCAAATCACAAACTAAAAAAAAAAAAAAAAAAAATGCTGCAATAAATCAGATTAATGATAGATCTGATAACCGCACTTGGGAATCAACGAAAAATGAAAGGATCAAACTGATGAGAAAAGAAAATAGGAGAAGAAATCAAACTGTGAGGTGTTATTATTCGTCACAGTTTACATCAGGAACTCATAAGAGTGTAAGATGTAAAAGTGGTTGCTGGCGAAGCTTTGTGCTTAAGTGATTTGAGCTCAGTCAGGTTTGTGGTTGAGTTTATGGACCTGGATGTAAATCCCTGTGCGCTCCTCCTCTTGTGTGAATCTCAGCATTTTATCAGAGCATATACTCGTCCGCTCAGTAGATTTCACCGCCACAGCACTACGGGCAAACGAGCGCTCAAGAGCCGTGTAACGCCTCTCTACAGTCAGATGAAATGTACAAAATGTGTATGTACTTCTGTGTGTATCCATAACGCTCTGAGTCTTGCGCTTCACAGCTGTCACCTACCCTTCACAGTCATCCTTTCAATACACATTAAAGCAGTGCTGCAGAAAGTTTAGTCACATTGTTGTTCTGAGCGAAGCTTTCCACTGATCTGCTCCCTCGGTTCTCCGCTCGATTGACAGCTGCCCTGTCAGTTTGTCGCAGCACTTTAGAAAACACCAACGGCTCTCTGATGAAGTGCTTACAAAAGGTCATAGGGTGGAGGCGATAGAGAAGGAGGGGAGCCGACTACTGAGAGAGGGAGGCAGGGGAAAGGAAAGGGAGACGGGACAGAGTGAAGGAAAATCCATAACACAAATACAGCTGTCAGAAGCAATGCAGAGTTAGCAGGGGACACAACGACCGATGAGAGCTTTTTCATGAAGATGCTCTGTTTGAACACAACAGGCGTTCTCTCAGTTTACACACAACACCGCTCGTGTGTTTTTTCTACTACAGCTAAAGCGTCTTGTGTGCGCTACCTGGCTGTGCCACTGACCTCATGATCCTCCGTGACTCTTTCTCCCTGTCTGTGAAATCAAACTTGAAAGCCCCGACTGCCTTACTTCACAATGTGCTCTCATTCCGCCAGACTCCACAGCCACAGCCCTCCCCTTCAGCTCAAGCTCTCTCTCCGCTCCAGCCATGGCCTCAGGTGCCAAGCGCACTCCGAAGAGGCTGATCTAATGCTTCCCCAGCTATAATGACCCACGCCTAAAACCCTTAGACTGTCGTTTCCCCTCGCTTCTACCAGCCATTCACTCATATGTTCTATCTGTCTCTCCCTGTCCCTCTCTTGCCCCCCACCCCCACCCCCCTCAACCACCACCACCACCACCACCACCGCCACTCCGCCCCTGCCCATAGGAAACAGTCCCTTCCGCTTGGAGCTGTTGGGTCACTCCTTCCCACATCCATCAGCTGTTAATGGGCCGGTGCTCTCTAGAGCTGGAGAAACATCTCTGAGCCGACCTGCCTCACAGCCAACCCCCCCCCCCCACCTACACACACATACATATATATATATAAAAACTTAGGAAATATCTCATCTGAAACACAGGGACCACAAGCTGAACCACCGTGTCAGCAAAAACGATTACCTTATCAATCAGAGGGAATACAATTTTGGAGAATTAAGTTGCGACTGCGAGTGGGGCTGCTGTCACCACATATGCAAAGACAGCTCTTTCAAGAGACACAAAAGGCAACAAAAGACAACAGAACGGGCTGCTCTCTCTTTCTCTCAGCTGGTCAACTTATTAAAGACCTCTAAAGGCATCTTCCCGCTTCCCTTCTCTTTCCTCCCCTGCTGTCTTGCAACTTCACGGTACAACACTGCCTTCTGACCTGTCATAAAAACACATCTCATCTTTGAAAAATGTGTGGGATTCATTACACACGCGCACAGACAAACACACACACACACACACACACACACACACTGACACACAAGTATTCAGCCCTCAACTTCTCCTAAATAACAGGTTCAATTAGAACCACATGTATAATCAGACCTCAGTCTAAAGCAATGTGGCGGCAGTTTCACTGTGCAGTCAATCACTTCAATACACAAACAGAACATTCCCCCACTTGCTGGCTGCCCATGTGCAATAACACCTTCATTTAATCCATTAATTTGTCAATTATATTTCATTAACATTTTTTAAGGAGGTAACAAGCAGTAATTGCTATTGTAATGGGATATTCAGTGATTGCATATGTAGTCTTGTAGATTTTCTTTTTCCATCTTTTCGTATCACTGAAAAAGGAACAATTTTATTCTGTGAAAATCAATGATACACTTAATTAAAATGTGTTTTATTTTACCACATAATTGCACAATTGTTACAACCTGTAGAAGATCTTATTTTCTTTTCCAACACTGTTTCCAACACACATGTTCACTTCCAATACGCACACACTGGAATAGCGGCAGTTTCAGGAGCAACACTTGAAATAATTTCATTTAAAAACATGCTTTCACTCCCTGAACAGAAACTTTTTTTTTTTTTTTGCTTTCCTCAAACCCCATCTAAAGGATATTGAAAATTTAACCATTTCAGCTTTTAAGCAGGTAATGCACTAAGTGGTTGCGATAGAAGTAAATCTGTGAGTATCTATCCCAGGTCAAACCCTACATGTATAGCAGTGTCGTATACGGGTGCTCTTCAACATCACTTTGGAGCCAAAAGCCCACTCAGACTTGTGGGTTTGGGATAACAGGAGGGTTTTAATGAAAAGAGCGCAAGAGATGGAGAGACGGACAGGCGAGCCATCAACACTACCGACGCACAGGACATTTAAAACTTCAAATACTGTCCATTTTCACTCAAGCAGGACAGGTGAATTGAGAAAAAAGCACTCTGGTACACACACACTCCCGCACTTTGATATATACACTCTTCCACACATACGTTCACACGCGCTCATGCTGGAGGTAAGGACTCTCTGAGTGAGTTTATGGACTAACACAATCATGTTGGTGGCTTTTAATCCTGCTGAAGGGGTTTTAAAGCGCATGAGATTCATAGCCATTATGTCTCTAGACGGTCTCATACATGGCCACACAGTCACACTGCGGCATGTAGTCACATACACAAGACCAAGCTGAAAATCATCACATCAGTATGTGTCAGTAAGCATAACAAAAAACAATCGTCTGGTGGAGAAGTGAGAGAGTCTGAAACTGATAAAAATCGTTCTCAGCAGCACATGAGCAACTCAAACAATGAAACAAAACAGGACATGGAAAAGACACAGCTGTCGAGAGGAGAAAAAAGCAAAAAGGAAAAGTGTTGAAGCAACTCAGATGAAAAAAGGTGGCAATGCTGAGGCAAACACACACAGACACGGACACACAATAGCCGACAGAGAGCAGAGAGAGTCAATCTGTCTCTGACACCTCTGGCTTCCTGCACACATACACTCTTTTTTTTTTTTCCTCCCCAAATAACTACTTCTGCCTCTCAAACACTCTTTTGTTTCATGGTCTCCCATTATATTTTCATGAAAAGCCTGTCATTAATGTGATAGCCTATCAAGGAGCAAAGCCCTACATATAAATGATAACTTAACACTGTTTAGTAAATGCTGCAATGTCAGAATAGAAGACGAAATCAAAAAGATCCATTCCTCTATTCTTCAGCAGTGTCTCGCTGTTCTCCCTGAGCTGCACTGTTTCTTTATGAGGTTTACAAGTGAATATCAGTGAGGCCATTTCAGGAAGAAGAAAAAAAATTACAAATGAGTAATTTTTATATAAATTGTTAAATCATACCAGCAAATCTAAACATCATTCTTTAAACTGAGACATCCCAGCTGCTGAGCCTTCACTGTACCAAAAGGGAAATTAAACAGCTGAAAGAACATGCAGTAATAAGAATCATAATTGTAAAAAGACGTCATAATTGATTGAATTATTTTGAAAATATTTCTGGGAAACCGTTTTAGCATTTTAACATATTATACAAGTCTATAGAAAATATGTATCTGAGATGCATTGAGAGTTACTGTCAGCTCTGTGTAAATTATTTTCAAACTATTTAAAAATGGTGATGGTGTGCTGGTATACATATAAATACATACATCCTATTATGTCTTAGCTAAAATTAACAAATTAACAAAATTTTAAAATTCTGATTTAATTTTGATTATTCAAATAAAACGCAACATGAGACTGACTGAACGCAACACTGCACATTAAAACAATAAAGTACAGCTTTTTTTTATCACTTAATATCCATTTCCTGAGCAAAATGAACTTTTTCATATTTTAATGCTGCGCACACTTTACATCACGAGGCTTCCAGCCACCACAAAATACCTGCTTTCCTGTCTTGACACCACAAACGTGACAAGGTCATAAAACGTGATGAAGAGCTTTTTCATTCCCGCTGGATCTTCTATTAAAGTGCAATTAAAAGTGTGTCATCGCGTCGCGGAAATGCCAGCACAGAGGGGACAGGAGGGAGACACAACAGGAGAGAGGACACAGTAAATAAAATTCATTATGCCAAATGCCCCGGCGCCCATCAATCAAGGGGCAATAATGCCCGTGTCAGGGTGTGCACCCACACGGCCTGTATGCTTTTCTCTCATTGACAGACAACTAACAGCAATTAATTGTCATTTCATCTCTCCCTCTTTTTTTTTTTTTTTTTTTTTTTTTTTTTTTTTTGTCTGCAGCTTTCCATCATGCGGGAGCTGAAGTCTCTGCGACATGCGGGAATGTTCTGACTGATGTTTGATATTTGATTATAGAAGTTTTCTTACAGTGGAGAAAAAAAGAAAAGAACAACAGCAACTTAATGTATTTACAACAATAAAGTTGTCGTTACTGTGTTGTACAGCCTACTGTGTGTTATATCCAGATACGCAAATAAAAGGCAAATTTAAACTGTTTTCATTTCATTACAATATGTTATTTTATAAAAACACAGTCCCGGTAACAAGCTTTTTTCTTTTACTCTAGGAAAAAATAAATCCTTTGTGGTATAGGCCTCCTTTCAGGCGGTTTTGACTGCAAAAAATAAGGGGAAAACATGGGTCATGCAGAGGTTTTGGTACAGACTTCAACCCCCTCAATTTCTAAATTTATGATATTGTCAAAGCTAGGCCTAAATATGTAGAAATACATTTTATAATTTCCATCAAAAGGATAACCAACGTTTCATGAAATCCCTCTAATTTATGAATTGTGGAAAACAGATTAAGACGCATCACTAATGATCACTGTTCACAAGCTGCAGGTTAGATCCGTTTGAATATTCACCGTTAAAACTGGAATCAAACTTTTAACCGCTTTAACCACTAAAACTTTTAACCTTTAAACCAACCTGCTATCAAGACATTCAGTTGTAGTTAATATTAATGTTTATCGTTATTTGTATTATTATTTAATCCGGTAACACTGCATAGAAAACATCAAAACTCAGTGAGGTCACACAACGCGGTTCAAATTTCAAAAGTCAAAATCGTTTGAAAAGAAAGTATTGTTCCCCTGACCTATTGACAATGTCCACAAGAAAGCTTTTTTTTCTTTTCTTAAGACAAGGCCTCTATTATCAGCAGCGAGGGGTGTAATGCCCCTTTTTGTAATTTTAAACGTTATTGTTTAATGATCAGACACACAAAAAAAGAGAAAAGGCAATATTTAACGGCTAACTGGGTCGATGACAAATAATCGATTCTCAGACGGGTGTGTAAAATTATCACCACATAACCCGTGTCGGTGTTTATTATCAAATCCCTTAACAAGAGTTATTAACACGGGACGCCAAAGTTTTGTTGTTTCCATTCAGATCCACTCCCGACATCTTCGTCCTAAACCTGCGAGGAAAAGTTTCTGTTGTCTCCGGAGCGCAGACACCTCTGAGTCCACGAAACTACACGCTTCGATAAATTATAAGAGATTAAATTAAAAAATGATTAAAATAAATGTCGATTGAAAAAAAAAAACTACATTTCGACTGTGTGTGTATAACACGTGTGAAAGTGTCGAAGGGGAGAAACTTATTCCACCGCCCACCGTCGATTTTCTTTCTATTGAAGCAACCGAAAAGATGAAAACAACTACTTCAAAGAGGATTTTTTAAAACGTGGCTGACAAGTTTTGGTGTTCAAATACTCCAATGAAAAGACTGGAAAAGTTAGAATGAAACATGGACGGAGGGAAGTCTGAGAGAAGACAACTCCCGAGTGTGCCCGCTGTATAACACTATACCCTTTAATACGCTATTATATTATTAAGCTGAGTCTCACAAACAATGTGCGATGAAAAGTTGAAGTTCAGTGTGTGTTTTTTTGCCGTTTGGTAAGACTAATGTGTGTATCAGAAAGTTTCAATGGAAGCACAGAGTGAGGAAAGAGTGAGGAAGATAAAAAAAAAGGGGGGGATAGAAAGTGTAGATAATGCATCAACCTGTTCTCTTGTTTTCTGAAGAAGTCAACTTTCACGCCAGTGGTTGGACCATGTGGACAGCCCCGCTTCTGCTCCTCAAACCCCCGGCGCGTCCACTCTCTCTCGCGGCGACAAAGGGGGACACAAACCGACGGGACGAAAAAAAAAAATAAAAAAAAAAATGTAAAGAAACAGAGAGGAGAGAGAGAGAGAGACAGAGAAATCTAGGATCTAAGACCGCACGGCCATTACTTTAAACGACAAAGCGTGCTCGTTAGTCCTTTCCTTTTCCCTTTTGTGTGCGTCCTCTCTCCTCGGAGTGGCCCCTCTGGAGTGAAGTCAGAACAATACTGCCGCTAAAACTCTGGCACTGTGCGCAAGTTGCCGCGAAGAAACGAGCGCAGCTTCTCGTCTTGTTTTGATGCGTCCGCTTCCCCCCCTGCTATCTCTTCAAGAGGCTTATTCAGCACGTATAACCTCTCCACCGGTCCGCACTTTTTGGCATCCCGTCTGTTGCTTGCTCGTTCGCTGGAAATCAGGGTTGAATCACTGGGGCTGTGTGTGTGCGCGAGTGTGGAGTGTGTGTTGCGGGGGGACAGTTTGCTGCGCTACCGTAATGCCTCTAAAGCAGGTGCGCGTTTTCATCGCTGCCCTATCCTCGCAAAGCCCTGGCGCACAATAGGAAAACAGCAGCCGGTGAGAGGTATCTCTCTCTCTCCCTCTAGCTCTCTCCCTCCCTCTCTCTCTCTCTCTCTTTCTCTCTCTCTCTCTCTCTCTCTCTCCCAGTGTGTGTGTGTGTGTGTGTGTGTGTGTGTGTGTGTGTGTGTGTGTGTGTGTTTGGATGAGGGGAAGGCACTGATCTTTTGACCTCTCTTTGCATCCCGGCTGAGTTGTGCTATTGTGGAGGCAGAGAGGAACAGATGTTAGCCTGCATGGAGTTTGAGCTCAGAAACCGTCAGAAACAAAGCAGATCACCCAAACAGAACTAGTATACTATTAAACACTTACCTTTTCTACACTTCTGATTCTCATAAAAAAGTTTTAGATTTGCTTTATTGATAAATAAAAAAAACATAGTTTCCTCAATACAGCACAATACAAAAGTTCAAAAGAGTACAGAATGTGAAAAAGATCAAATTTTAGATAACACATTTTTACTCTTGACAGACCTTACTGTCAACTTTAATCTTTTTTACACATTTCATAGCCTATATCAGTTTATGCCAAAAATGTATTCCAATCCAGGCAATGCTCTGTTCCACAAATAAAAATAACTATAAAAACAGTTTAAGTGGCTTCACTTTCCTTGCTAACAGACAGTTATATTGTGATTGGACAATTTTTACTGTCTGCCTACCTCACTATGTCCTTTATGTATTTTGGAAGCTTGACAACTCCTTTTGGAGAGTTATTACCACCTTTTTTCCTCCCTAACCGCCACATTCATTTACTAATTGACAGCATAATCAGTGTTGAGATTACCGTCTCTGATGAAATTTGGAAATTACATCATACCTGTCGCTGCAAAAAAAAAAAAAAAAAAAGAAGAAAAAAAATGAAAAAAGTCAGGAAAAAAAAGAATACCATAACTCAAAGGAAGATCTTGGAATAATTTGGCGTTAGTCATTAAAAGGGATTCTGCCTTCCTGCCTTTTCTCTATCTAAGCTTTTACCATTTGAAAATGATGGCAGTCCATCACAGCAGCACCCAACAATGGGCTACGACTGCAGTAAATCACAACACATTCATTAGTGCGATCAATACCACTAAAAATATGTGTGCCTGTGTGCAAATGTTTGCGTGTGTGTGTGTGTGTGTGTTTGTGTGTGACTGTATATGAGCACCCGTATATTTTTTTACTCACTCACGTCTCCTCTGAGGCTGACAAATTTTGCCGGGAACACTGTGTAATATGTCTCCAATAAATCTCCTAAGGACTGACGGGTGCTAATGTGAGCGAGAGGAGGGTGATGAGTGATGCTTTTCTAAGTGGCTGTTATCACGAAGGTGCACTTTGGAGTTTGATCTACAAAATCAGACATTAAAAGAAAGTTTATATCTGAAACGCATTAAGCAATGTAACAACAAACAACCTGTATCAACCGAATATAAGCGAGAAGCGTAATAGAGAGTCTGAATCATCCTTGTGCTTGTTGTTGTGTAACTGTTGACATTTCCACTAAAGATATCAATCACCCCCGCCTGTTTGGAGAATCATGATTTGTTTGTTGTTGTTTGTCTGTTTTGGCTCATGGCTGCAGAAAATCACACGATCAAACAGATCGCAGGGACCTCGGTGGGACTCTGTGTTCTGCACAGCCTGAACAAAGCCGAGCCCCGAAGCAGGCCAAGTATGAAACTGGATCAAAACAGAGCCAGAGAAACAGCTCTGGACATCTTAAGTCAACACCTTCGTTCTTGTTCTTGGTGAGAAGAGGAAAAATGCTGTTTGGCCCTCTCACCCGTCTCCCATTCCCATTTAGGAACCTCTCCCTGTTAATCAGGGGGAATAATTATCAAAGTGGACAGGTAATTAAATTAAAACATAAGTGGCTACATGAGCTGGGTTGGCTGTACTACAAGGTTTTCCCTGGCTTAATTAAAGAGAAATATGGGAGCGCTCACCCACAGTGTCACAGAGCTGGTAAAAATGAGAAAAAAGCTCCTGCCACCAACTTGAATAACTCAATCTGATCTGTTCAAAGCAGGATTTAGGACTGATAAGAAAAAAGATGATTTTGGTGGTGGTGGGTGGGGTGGGTGGGTGGGGTGGGGGGGGGGGGCTTCTTCACTGCTCATTCCTGACCGAATCAGTTCCACAGACTGCGTTGTTTGTTTGCGTATGAGAGCAAAAGCATATGTGTGGCAAGGGCGAGCGAGGGGGTGCAGAATGTGTGGTAGACGCATTAACAAACTGTGAGCTTTAGCGACCATCTGGGAATAATGTCGTAAAATACAGCTACAATAAAATAAAACTTACTGCTGTTGATGTTTACAAACAACCCCCCTACAAAATCCCCACAATGCCTTGAGAGTCAAACCCAAAGAGAGGCCGCAAATACACACTCGCACACATATACAAATAAACAGACCCGGAGCGGGAATGCATGCAGACCAAATTATCCAAACATTCACAAACATGCTCATATGTTCCCACACCCATTTTGGTACACATATGAGTGTGCATGTTTACAAATAAAGACAAAGTGGGAAGAAGGCGTACACACACACTTATGCCGCACACACACATAAACAAACACGCACACGTACACACAAACATACCACTGCCGCCTCTGTGGTTATGCAAAGACAACAGCAGACTGTGGCTCAGAAAACACCGCTGCCATCTCAGAGCTGGGTTTATTACAATAATAAATGACTGAGCTACTCCTCATCTCCTACAGTACCTGTGAACAATGTGTGTTTGTGCGCATGGCCTCAGTTCAGATTGTGTCATCTGCACGAGTCTCTGAATAACACTGATTGCTGGGAGGATCACAGCCAATCGCCACCTGCTTTCTATTAGCCACTCATAAACGTGTTTACTGTCACAGCTGCTCCGCATCACACAACCACACACTCACGCGTACGCACAGACAGAGAGAGACGTGCTACGAAAATGTGTTTATCACTACTCTCTCCCTGTCTTGGCCTTTAGTTGGAAGAGAATAATCAGTAGTCCCGGGCCGAGGCAGTGGCATACGTGTTAACAAGCTGTTTTAACACACACTCACACACTTCTTCCCATATGCAGGGACAGCGAGAGAGAGCGAGAGAGGATCTCATTCAATGCCTCAAGGACTCACTTCGTTTTAAAGAACTGGCGACCAGGACTGGGTATCGCCACTGATCTCCCAAATTGATTCAATTCCGAAACAAAGTCCCAATTGGATTTGATTTCCGATTCAATACAGTTCAATTCAATATCAGTTTGGTTAGGGATATTTCACTTACAATACCAATTTTCAAAGAACTAACGCTGTAAATTGTACAAGGAACCCTCTAACCTGGTGCATTATTAAAAATATTATTGTTTACAATAAGAATTGATCCCAAATCAGTTACATTAATATACTTTTTATTCGTTAGCTCAGTTAGCAGTTAGATCGGTTAGTTGTTAGTTCCATTACCCGTTAGCGCTGTTAGCCATTAGTTCTGTTAGCCATGTTGTGGTATCCACACAGCAGCTGTCAGCAGCTCGAACCACCCAACAAATAGTTTGACAGCAGTGGGACCAGAAACATGGCAAATTACTGTTGAAGATAAATGAGTCAGTTATACCAAAGGCTGGCCACACAAGACTAACAGGGTTAGAATTTCACGCATCCACAGGAAATAGTAGTTATCTGGCTGTAACTCTAGTACTTTGAGTACTTGCTGAGCCATAAGATCAATCTCTGGATTTTATGAATTGATATTGGATCATTCAAATAAAGATTGATTTGAATCGGAAATTTATTTTTTTTTAAACCCAGCCCTACTCACAGCCAGACGGTCAAGTCCAGGAACGAGCCCCCAGAACTGAGGCGCGGCTCACACCTCACGTTTACACCAAAACTAATCAAGGCTGTTCGTGTAGAGTTAAAGAAATAAGCAAGAGAAACTTTACATCCTCCACAGTGAAAACATTCTTTTCTTTGAAAGAAAATTGTTGCCACAAAAAGCCTGACCTTCTTCACCTAAGAAAAGAAAGAAATATCTTTAGCCCAAGTAGCTGTTAAATCACATAGTCCATATTTGAACTTTATAGGAAAGTCAATATTTCTATCTTGCAATTTTGTGCACTAAAAAAAAATTTGATTTTAATTTATACTGTGAAAAAAAATGCTTTTTTGCAGTTGAAGATGCATGTAAGCACACACACACCCTTCTCATGTGCAGTGATACACCAGAGACACATGTACATTTATGTCTTTTCTCATGTTTTGGCAGTAAAGTAATTTGATTTCACCAAATCAGATGCAGTGAGACACACAAATATAAGTATATAAACATGCATGCGTTCCTGCGCACCTTTCATCACACAGTACATTACACACTGAGACACGGAGGGAGGAAACCATTGACTAATGTTTAAATGGCAATTATTTGTAATTAAGTGTTATTGAACAAATTTGAGATTAGAAGCGAGGAGGGAAAATGGAGAGGAGGAATGAGAGAGCTGTAAATCGTGCGGATTAAAGAGCAGCCAGGTGTGTGAGGCAGTTTTTGTGACACGGCCTCCGTGATGCCACATGCAGGTTCAGGAGCTCTGTGCATGACATATGTGTCTGTTTAGATGTAACTTAATACACAGCATTTAGGAAATATCCCTGAAATCCTATCCCTTAATCTGCTCACATGCAGGACTTACAAACATGCTGTCAAAAAGACAAACACACACACACACACACATACACACACACACACACACACATTTGCAGAGCCTTCCAGTCCCTCCCTTGGTGCGATCTTGTATCAAAGCAAACAAATGACATGCTGTCTTCTCCTCTCTCTCCCCCCACTGTCTTTTTTGATGTGTGGTTGTGTAAAATGACACGCTGTATCTCTCCAGCTGACATTATCACTCGCCGGCGCGCTCACATCTTCCGGCCGCACGCCTTTCCCACAGGACTCCCTACAGCAGGGGTCTTTGTCTCCAAAATAGCAAACCTTTTTGGTGTGTGTGTGTGTGTGTGTGTGTGTGTGTGTGTGTGTGTGTTTCGGAAGATGTAATATATGGCATTTCTCTGCTGTGTTGAAGATTTTTAATGCAGCAGAGAAAGATGTAACACAGAGAGCTCTGTCACATTAGTGTGGCTATCAGTGTTAACCTGACATATATAACAGCTCTGATACAATAACCAGCTTAAGACTCTATCATGCATGTGGCAATAGGCTGATGGATAGCAGGAAGGAGTCTTTGTTTTTCCGAGAAAAAAATTGAAAAAAAAAAAGAAATTAAATTTATGTGATTGGGGCTATAACTTTTTTATGCTAAACACAATGTAATCTAATTCATCAACATGTAAGGGAGATGAATTACCAAAGGTACTAGAAATTTACAAATGTCAAGGTGCAAAAAATAAATTAAAAAATTCAATAATAATAATTACCACTAGGTCATTGAAGTTACAACAGCCACATAAATCTCAACTCTGGCTGTAGAACTTGCCCTTTGACACGCTTCACTTCAAAGGAGTGACAATTGAAACACAAAAACATTTTTAATGAAAGCGCCATAATGATTTCGACACTGAAAATACATCGATTCTTTACATTTTTTTTTTCAAACAAGCCATCTTTCTTGCCACAATCATTCAAGATCGCACCACAGTGTTTTTTTTGTCCTCTTGTGTTATCAAAAGCTCTCTTCAGTAAATGACAAGTTCTCTCATTTGAGCTGAATAAAAAAATAAAAAATAAAAAAAAAACATTAATGTACTGTAGTTTTCACAACCTTGGAGGCTTCACACCATTGAATGCATATGTTTTTCATATAAGTTTTGATGTGGAATTCACTATAACTGGTTATTGACATTTACAGGATCAGTTTGTGTATGTGAACTGTGGTTGTGAAAGGCTCAATGATTTCCTTTGACCTGCACATCTCAGTTTCCCGGACTATTCATCTGTCTTCTTTAGCTCCTCTCGCCTGCTTAAAGAAACAAGAAGTAATGTCAGTGGTTTCACTAACAAGGATACAGCAGGGATTTTTTTTTTTTCTTTTTTTGTAAGAATGACCTTGTAATTTGCTGTAAATTTGCCATAGAACACAACACGTGCCACAGATGGTCAGAGACAAAAAAAAATTCCTCAGTCTTTCAAATATGCATGCATTTATTCTGTTTTTCTTCCTGCTTGTATTTAAAATGTAAGGCCAAAACAACATCAAAATTAACATCTGCAACTGGGCATAAAAACAAAAAATAGGGATGTTTGGCTGCATCAAATGAGGATGAGAGAAAAAAAATGAGTCCAAGGAATAAATGAATAATTGAAAAAGCTCATTTATAGATTCATGTCATTGCTTCATGCTGCTGAGTTGCAATGTTTTAGAAAATATGAAGTTGAAGACATTTTGGTTGAAACTTAGATTTTCAGTTTGTGAAGGTTAACATTTTTTTCTTGGCAACATAGTAACAATTACCATGACACATTCTACAGTATGTGAGGAATGCACATTATATTCTATCTGTCTTTCATCATTACAGGTCACTCTGTACATATATATATATATACACATATATATATATATATATATATTGTATATGTGCAGTGCAGAGAGAGAGATAGAGAGAGAGAGAGAGAGAGAAAGAGAGAGAGAGAGGAAGAGAGAGAAACAGTGAAGGGCATCAGAGGTCGTCAAATTGCCACAGTGCTTTTTGTCCTGTCAAACGCTCACGTGAGCCAGTCTTGAGTGAATTTCAATAATCATCCTGAAGGACTTTTCTTCTTGGGCCACATTCTGCTAAATGTATCTCTCTCCTTCTAATTCCCCTTCACAATACGTCTGGCTCAGGCTACTCATCATGTCATTGGTCCCTTTTCTATTCCCCTGTGTTTGATTCTGACAAATACATGGATTATCGGCCAGGGGGATTTTTAAATATATGGCTAATGTGAGCTTTCATGCCTGTGCTTTAATCTGCTGAGTATTTAAAACCAATCTTAAGGACGGGAGAAAACGCAGAGGTCAGGCTTTTTCCTTCGCCCGGCGCCGGAGAAAGGAGAGAGAGCGAGATTGGGAGAGGGAGACCGCCTTCCAGTGAAAATGGAAGTGAGGGAAGGAAGTAAGAGAAAGACAATAATTTCCCCTCTATTTAAATTCTAACCAGGATTAACTGTGGAATCGCAGGTATCAAACCTCATCTGGCGGCGCAGCTAAAGAGAACTCCCTCAAAGAAAGGAAAAGTTAGTCTTCTCGCTGTAAGTGCGTGAGATGGAAAAGACAGAAAAGTGAGAGAAAGATTCGGGGGCTAGCAGTGTTTCCCTCTGCTTTTTCACTTATCTTGTGCCCTCCAATCCCAGGCAAATTGGACCTAAAATGAAAATATATATCTCTCACTCTCTTGTTTAACCGGGCAATGACACAGTACGGTGAGGGATGAAAGCTCCATCATGTGTCTGTCCGGTTGCTTGTCAGAGTGACGTCTACTCATTTACAATTCAGACACTTCCTACTCCTTATTACTGTCTGCTTGAAGTTTCCTTCTTGATTTCTTCCACCTTTCCTTTCATCTGTCTTCTTGTTTCTGTTCCTCTCTTCTCATCTCCTCTCCTGTCCTGTCCTCTCTTCCCTCTTCCCCCTTGTCATTTTGTGTACATTTGAAAGGCAGACAGGGCCTTTGGCAGCCACTCAAACGGGATCAAGTGTGTGTCTGTGTTGGTGCGTGTCAGGCTAAAGAGCAGGGGGTGATTTGCAGCATTACCTCTACAGCTTTAAACTGCATCAAGCAACTTACAGACCTTTTTTTATGACTGGAATATGAGGTACTTAACATATCACTGCCATAAAGCGCAACAGACGCAGGGTCGCGGAACTCGCGCGCACGGGGACACGCACGCATATGTATGTTACTGAGGAGAGCTGGTGGTGGAGTTGGAGACGGATGTATGTATAGGCTGAGTGAAGTTTTTATGGTACAGACTCACCCGTCTCACCCAGGATAGTTAAGTAGGCCAAGGCTGATATCATCTGATACACTTGTTTGCTCGCCAACCATACAATCACAAACCATCCCTGCTGAGGAAGCATTCAAACTGCTATTTGAACATCAATGCAGCATGCAAATAACATTCACCACCCCTTTTCACATCAGATAAGATAACCCACAATGCCTCGTCTGGCAGCACAGAGATGTGTTTTGCATCCTAAGGCTACGTCGCTGTTGCTCATAAATGGGCCCTCTCAGCAACTTCCCTTGGAAAAAAGAAGAGGAAGAGAAGTTAGTGTGTGTGCATGTATGTACGGTACAGTATGTGAGTGTGCACTTGCGTGTGTGTGTGTGTGTGTGTGTGTGTGTATAAAAGCACACACAGACTTAATGGTAAGAGAGAGGGAGATGGAGAGCGGATTAGAGAGGGGAGAGTAGAGGGGTGAGGTGGCCCTTTAATTTGGAAAGTTTGATGTGAATGACGCACATCTGGCTCGCCAAGATGATGGATTCTGCTACACATGCAATATGGAAAAGTGATCCATCCTTCTTTTTCTTTCTCTATCTTCCTCCTCCTCCTCCTGCATCCCCCAAATGTCTTACCTCAGCCTTCCATACAGTATCATCAACACGCAACTACTTTTTTTTTTTTTTCCCCTCGCCGCTCTCTCTCTCTCTCTCACATCACTTCCTCCTTCCTGCTTCCCCCAAATCCCTCTGTTAGTTTGAGCTGCAGCACAACCTCTCGGTAAGTCACACCGCTTTGTCGCATGAGAGAGAATCGCAGCTCTGCCCTGCACACTCGATACACTCAACACACTTTCACCCTCACTCCGGACTCTAATAAGATTTGGTGATTGACATTTCACAAGTATTGAAGTTTTCTTGGAAAGAGGAAACTCTCAGGAAACAGCAGTCCCTGCAGCTGTGCCTGCGTGTCAGTTAAAACAGTTAATATTTTTTTCATTTTCTGTTATTTTTATATCTTAGGTAACATCGGGGTAGTATGTGTGGCGGTCTTTGGATGTGTCATTCCAAACTGTTTGGGTCCGCTTGGGTCCAATTAGAACTGTCACTTTGTGTACAGCACCTAAACTTCTTCTTGACCATGATGTTAGAGACACAGAAGAAGGAAGTATCATGATTTCAGTTTATTTAATGATAGTTATTTTTTGCAATTTCTTGAAGTACTTTTTTTATTGCTCTGCTGTAAAACTATTGCTATGTATAGAGGAATTTGCTCATATCTATGTTGAAATGAGGAAGATCGTAGCTTTTGAATTTCTGATGAATACATTTATTGTATGCAAGGTCTCTGGATGTAGCGGCCATTATTGTTCTTCACTGCACTGTAGTTGACGCAGTACCAGGTGGGCGCAGGTGTCTTAGTGTGATGGGTTCATTGTTTCGGTGTATGCCTGTGTGTGTGTGTGTGTGTGTGTGTGTGTGCAGGTGTGTGAAACAGGATGAAGAGTCGTAGTTTGTAGCAGCCTGTTCATGCTTGTGCATATTAAGGATTCAAATCCTACAGGTGCAGCATCGGTAATGTTGCAAACTGAGTCAGTAGTTGACAGTTACAGTCATGACAGAATCACAAATCTCTCCTAAGGGAGATTTAAACTCTTCTACAAAAGCATTTCCTCTATGCCATTTGCGATGTAATTTCACTTTATAAACATGTTGATGTCAGTCTGTGAGCTGGTTATTGTTATGCATGGCAATTTATTTTATAATAGCTATTGTTATCAGCTAATCAAAGCAAACTCACGTACATGTGATGAGGGAGAGGAGCAAACATGATTACACATGTCTGGATGTACATTCAGCCTGCGTGCGCACCGATTCTTGAGCAACCTTATACCCTGTCAGTTCTGTAATATCCGTGGGAGCTTGTTCTTCATCATCTGAGACAACATCTCATTTTTCAACTTATTATTTTGACTTTGTAACTGTGCTGTTGTAATATTTCAGGTATTACAATTGGAATTGGAAATTGGAAAAATATACATGTATGTTTCACATCTCACATGTGATGTAATTTTCTCAGCTCTGTGATTTATTTCATTTGGACATGTAGAAGAGACAATCCAGTGTTAACAGCTGCTGTGCTTTCAGCAAATATAAATGAGGATTTAAAGGAACACTTAGCGAGTTCCCCCATATACAGTATTTACACTTAATGTTCTTCCTAACCCTGTAAAACACCCAACATCATTTATTATCACACTGATTCAGTGTATTAGTTTAAAATGACATGTTTGTTGCTGACCAAAAGAAGACGAGCTCCCTCACAGACACTGAAAGGCCATTTGTCATCAGAACTTTTCATTAGTAACCAAACAAGTGTTCATCTTAGTTTTTACACATTGTATGAGGTGATTTATTGATATGTTTTTACTCACCATAGATAAGGTGAATTTCCTTTCAGATTCTGATGAATAACCGTGTGAGAGAAAAAAAACCCCCCAAAAAACACTAGTTTTCGATCTTGAAATGCTGCTTTTCAACAAGTTTTTTTTCTTTTGTCAGTTTCCCTCCTTTCAGACCTGATTGCTTCAGACTCTCTTGTTGTGTCTGCCAGCCTGAACGCCGCAGTGAGTATGACACATGTCATCACAGGGAATCTACACAATGATAAGTAAAAGACTATATTCTAAATGTATAAAAGATTTTCAGTCTTGATCTACTTGTGAGTGTACAATGTTTAAAAGATATTAAATAAAATGTATTTTTTAAATGAATCTTTGATTTGCTGTTGTTTGTTTTATAGACTGCAAATGAAATGTGAAGATTTCAGGCAGGCAGCACTGTACAAGGTAGAGTCTGATATTTCTTTCGGTGTGGGAATTTACTCATGAAGTATATGACTCAGAGTGTCTTTTTTGACAAATTGTGTGGTTATGTATGAATGTAGTCATATCTTTGACTCTTGCATTGATTTTGTGATATGAGTCGATTAATTTTTACAACCCTAGTAGAACAGTAGAGCTTGTAACCCTTATACTGTACAAGATCCCACAAATTTAGGCCAATGCGGCAGGCCAATAATCCTATAACCAGACTGATGGAAGAAGTAAAGATGGCTGTGGAACAGGCCTGGCAAAGCATCACCAGGGTATATACCAAATGTCTTCTGATGCGTATACATCAGAATGATTACAAAAGCAGAAGATGCAACGCTTCTTCAAAGTAGTTTGAACATTTGAATGTGGGTCGCCATCAACTGTGACTCATTTCTGTGTGTTACTGGCCAACTTATTCTACTATTGACTGGTTTACTCAGGGTGAGAAACATGGTGTGAAAGTGGTGAGAAATATTTCTGGAGAATTTTGCTAAAGAAAAAACTGTTATTTGACCCGTCAAAAGCAGAATACACAATGGAATGGAAAGGCGTTCAACCTTCACAAAATGTGTGCATAAGAAAGTTCCAATCAATAAATGTGCCATGACCTTCCAGCCCTTAGAGAGTTTTTCAATCTTGGCCACAATGATGGGCAACACACAAATATGCACACAGAGCTACTTGTACATCTATGTTCACACACACACACACACACACACACACACAAACACACACACACACACACAAACACACAATTGGCCTCCAACCCTGAGGTTCACTTTGGAGTATGTTAGGTTTATTATCAGTCCAAATTTTAGGAGCTTACAAACCATAAGAAGCCTGTTATTGAGCATGCAGGGTAGGGGATGTTCTTGGAAGCTAAATATTTTTAAAAATGCATTGTACATGCACCATGATTCATTCAAACGCACCTCTTCACAAGTGCAGTCAGGCTGGTGTGCGTACTTGAGCGATCAAGCAAACTCTTCCAAATATACACACACTTTGTTCACATACAGGTACACAGGTACAGCCGCAAGTGATGGAAAATTGAAGGGGATGTTGTCCCACTAAAGCCTGAAGAGGTCTTAAATTGTGACTTTGTTATGTTCAACTAAGCCAAGAAACCAATTACCAAGGATCCACTTAGGACACCACATAATGAAGCATAGCTTCAGCAAGTTTTGACAACGATCGCCTTTTGATGTACAGCGTGAAAAGGTGTTTAGCATATTTCTGAACTATATGTCCTGAATAAGACATTTGGAGGAAATGTAATTTAACATGGAAAATGAAATTTGTTCATTAAAATAATATTAATTTGAAAGATTTTTTTTCCCCAAGTCATGGTGACTAAGTTCAATTATACAGACACAATCAAAAGTAATATTACTTCAGGAGGTAATTACTTAAGAAAGGTACAGAGTTCAAGTATGCCAACCCACCTACCAGGCCCAAGTCAGGTAATCAGTTGATATGAAACTGATTTTCAATAATTGTGAGCATGATTTTTTAATGATGTATTGACCTACTCCACAATAAGTTTTTAAAATGTAATCATACCAAAAACGGTTGCAGTCTCTTCTGTCTATCAGCTGGTCATTGACCACCACTCTGAAGTCAGCCTCAAAAATTAAAGTTAAGAGGGAGCAAGTTAAGGAAGGAACTGTGACAGTTTTTGACATTGAAATCTGTTTCTTTTGATGTACACCAATATGAAAGAAGAAGTTATTACAGAAGCATTGTATGGCTTGAGATTGAGCTGTGGAAAGTTTGAAAAAATGACATTGAACTTTTCTTTACAAATGAACTTTCTCTTACAAATGAGCTTGAACGGACTCCCTGACTGGCTGAGAGAACTTTATGTGTGTGGCAACATAACAAAAAAAACACAACACATTTTTCAGACATGAATCCCAGTATTGGCTGTATTGAAGAAATAAAAGGGATCTTCAGCAAAGTCTGTTTACAGGTCTTTGGGAGTACTACTGCATATATGCCTTTTGTGCCTCCAGAAAGAGCTGTGCGAAGTCTGATAAGCTGCCTCAAGTGATGTCATTTGAGGCAGCGCTGGTTGGGGCTGAAAACTACAGGTTTGAAAATCCAGGAAAATCAGGGATGTGGAGTTAGACAGAAGTGAGGTTACCAGACTTCTATAGCTTGCTCTGTATCACTGCTTGAGGATAGAGGTTCAAGGCTACATGCATATGACACCTGAATCTTCAAACTAAACTGTCAGCGGCTGAGCTGCATTATGGGTAATGCAGGCGCCAGATTTTGACAAGGAAGAAGAATGAATGGAATGAAAAGGATGATATCTTTGGTTCTGCTGCATCGATTTTTATATTTTTATACGTTTTATTAACTGTCTATTGCTAGACCAATAATTTTATAGACATTTTATAGACAAATTCGGGGATTACTCTTTTAATCAAACTGGTTTTCACAAAGCATTTCTTCATGTACAAAGATTCCTTTTATTTTCAGTTAAAAGGTTCAGCCATGGGCAGCAACATGGCCCCAAATTGTGCTTCCTTATATGTTGAATATTTTACACTTTTTCATAATTCTTTCTTTCATCGTATAGGTCTTTGGCAATGGTACATTGATTACATATTCCTCCTTTGGTCGGTATTATGAAACAATTATTGGATCTCAAACGCTTTCTAAGTGCAAGCATCTCATATTTACAGTCACTTACGATTACTTACTGTGAGGGACTGAGCTGGCCAGCATGAGGAGTCACAGGTGGATTTTCAAGAAAGAGAGTTTCATTTACCTAAAAATATGAATCAATTTACAAATACTTGGAACAAAAAGTTCTGGTTCCATAGAAGAGGTCAACTAAACAGAACTAAACAAAGGCTATCATAACATTGTATAAAACTGAAGAGACCGAACTGTCCTAACAAACTGGGTGCAACATACGTAATAGCTTATGAGACCATTGTAGAAACAAAAGGAGTAACACAAAGACAAACACTAATGACTAAAATATAAATACAACTGGAGCGTGCATGTAAACTGTACGTCATTGTAACTTGGTTTTGTCCATATCTGTCGTATTCAAAAACACTCTCATCTAAAGTCAATTTCCCAGCTCTTCAGATATAATCTCTGCTATCTAAAAACTTCTACACCATTCACTCCTTTCTTTCCCTCTGTTACAGACATGTCAGGTGCGACCATCACACTCACAAATAAATTTTCTGGACATTTTGTTCATCAAAGATCAAGACAAATTGGTAACAGATCTCTATAGGAAACTGACAGATGATAACACATTATTACATGGCAAGATTGTCCATGCGCTGCGTTTGTACCTCAGATGAGATATAATAAACATAGTGTTGACATGATCAAAAGATTTAGGAATAGGCAGTATGAGGAAAGCTCAATCCAAAGTCTGATAGAAAGATTTAAGAATGTCAGTCAAAGTGAATGTCTCAACAACAGAAGGACGAATTCTCCTCTGCATCATACAATACTCTCCTTTTCTTAGGAAAAGAATTTAAAAAAAAAATTGTCCAAGAACATGAGAATATTTTGAACTCTGATACTAATATTAAATCAGTCTTTAAAGATTCACTAAGCAGTACCTATAAATGTGCTCAAAAATAATTGTGATGTCCTAGTCACAAAGACTGACCTACTCACTCTTTATTGGACATTCCTGATGGCACCAATTGGGTACTGCAGGGAAATTAAAATGATGAAACAATTACTGCAACCAACCTTGCAGTAAAACATTTCCTCAACAAATATTTTTTGAATTGTAAATATGAAAGTGCTGCACATTATAATATACATCATAAGATATAAACTACTTAATTGTTTAAGTTTCTTTTTCTATATCTTGCATTGAATTATAAAAAGACACTTGCAGGTATTTAATTGTGCCATCTATTCTCTCCAAAACTCCCCATTTAGGTCCATTAATGAAATATCACACCTGCTGACATGTTTTGAGAGTACATCAGCGTTGTAAATTATTTTTATATTTTTATAAATGATTTTCATCATGTCTACAGTAACCTCTTGTGCCTCTCCTCATCTTGGCCCAGAGAACTTGCCACTGGAGTAGATTGTTTGATGTCCACGCATCTCTCTGTCAATCTATAGATGCTTGGCCTTGAAGTCAGTGTCCATTTGGCACAGTGTCCACACTGATGGATTTGTAAACATTAGGACCAACATGTCCCCGTACATCTCTACACACACACACACAGAATTTCTGTCTTTCGCACTCGCTCGCTCCCACACCTGTGTCCAGATGATTATGGGGCCATAAGGTGCCCTCTGACTCCATCAGCACAAAGGTAATCCTGTCGCTCCAGAGAAGAATCACCAGGCCTTTTTCTGCTTTCTTACTCAAACATAATTCTCCCCATTTGGCATTTTGACATCATATCTTCAGTCTCCTCCTCAGTCACCCTTACCACAGTTTTCTTTCTCTCTACCTGGCCAAAACATGGCCACAATAACTTTATTTTATTTTTCTCCCTCGCTCCAATGCACAACATTCAACCCTTACCTCTCTATTTTCTTTTTAATGTCTTTTTTGTCCTCCTCTGCCTTTCTTCTTTCTTTTTTTTCTGACTTCCAAGGTCAGACAGGACAAACAATGCCACTGGTGTCTGTCTGAATGTGACTCGCTACCTACCACCACTGCCGCGGTTGCCTTGGCAACGCACTAACCATTAATTTTCAATTAAAGCAGACAAAGAGATGACAGCTCAGGGTCCATGGAAGATGTCAAGAAGCAGTATTAATATACGACAAGTGAGCATAATTGTGTGTCCATTTTCCTCAGCTCTCATCTATGCTATCAGTGAAATGTGAAAGCGGCAGATAATTTGAGGGTGTGGGAGACGCCGGCCACTGTTTTCTTTTAACCAAGACGCCTCTGATGTATCTCTCTGAAAAATATGGCATTCATCATTACCTTTATGAATATTTTGTCAGGGATGTTATTATTTTCATTATCACTCTATCACAAAGATGTTATTTCACTTGCGATTCAAACGCTGACATGCAGACACACACGCCCACAGATGCACACACACACACACACACACACACACACACACACACACACACACACACCTGTAAGCCGTATGCGGTGCGAGGACACGGCACTGACTGTATTACGTAGGTTGTTATTTGATTTCCATTATCCAACAGTTATGATGAGACCTCCAACTCATGCAAATGTGTGAGCTGCTCTTCATCTCTTTGTCTGGTTCTGCAGAACCAATAGTAAACACATTTACAGATGGCGACAAGTTCGCACACAAACACGCACATACACATATGCACACACATGCAAGGCCAGTGCAGACCGCGGACTTCACACAGAATGGGGCCTTGGCAAGCACAGAGAAAAACATGCACAACAATAAGTCTTCAGCCTGAAAAAATATGGAAAGATATTTTATCGGCGATAAGGTGAGAGAGGCAGAGGTAGCTAGTGGCACAGGTGAAAAAAAAAGGACATATTTGAGGGAACAAAACATACAAAATAACAACGGACAATATATACTCAGTACAGGAAAGAGAAGTGAACACAGTGGAGACTAAATGAAAATCAGAATTTACAAGACAAAGATAAATGACGTTCACATGTGTTTAGCCTAGATTGCAGCCTGTTTTCAGAAACTTGCTGCACCTGAATAAAGGCCTGCAGGGTTTACCTGGTTCTCCCACAAAACCACAAGCACATGCTTATGAAACAAATTGTAGAGTGTCTGAATAGACCGCCACATTGGCAGTGGTTTATATGTGAGTCTGCGTTTGTGTTTGTGTGTGTGTGTGTGTGTGTGTGTGTGTGTGTGTGTGTGTGTGTGCGTGTGCGTGTGTGTATAGAGGAAGTGTGTCTGCCATAACAAGGTTGAGTAATCAGTCATATGCTGGGCCAGATAAGGCCCCCGATAGACACTTTGTAACATAGGGTAAAAGCCTGTGGAATGGAGGCTGTGTGTTTGTGTGTGTGTGTGTGTGTGCGCGTACTTGCGTATGTGTTTCTGTGTGAGGAAAGTATATTTAAAGATAAGGTGAAAACAAAAGTTGAAAGAAATTAATTGGTCCAGTAAGAATTCATCTTGTTTTCTCAAGCTCTGACTTTCCTACTTCCTCTCTCACCGTCTCTCCTCACCTCCTTCTGTCGTCCCATAACAAAACCTCGCTTTTACCCTCACTCGCCCCCACTTTTCTTTCATCCCCAACTGTCTTCCCTCTCTCTCTCTCTCTCTCTCTTTCTCTGCCCACTGCTGAGTGTGCCCCTTAAATCACACAGTCCCTAAACTGCCCCATAAAAGATGGCAGGTTCTCCCCTGCCTCCCTGCTCCTCTCCCCCTCTCTTCCCCTCTGTCTCCACACATTACTGCTTTAATTAAGGTAATTACTTTCAGAGTAGTACTAATCGGATCCTCTTCTCTCCTGGCGCACGTGCACGCTCATGCACACACACAAGCGAGCACACTATTTACTCATGCACACTTTCCTCTCTTGGCTTTTGTATACACTTCCATAGCTGGCGATGCCTGTGTAAACTGATCCCTGACCTAGTTTTAAAATCCAGAGCTGGACCATAACTAACTAGAGGAGATGCATGCCTCTACACCTGTGATGAGCAGACACAGAGACACACATCAATCATATTAGACTGATGTACCATTGTAGATGAAAACCAGCAGATATGCATCACATCTGCTGACAAACTACACTCTTTCTTAACTATGAATGGCAGAGTGGTCATCGGAAGATGTTTCCCAGTGGGTCACTACACAAACTGGGCTAATAGCTCAGTGAAGGAAAAAGAAATGACCAGAGAGAGAGAGAGAGAGAGCTGTGTTGTGCTGTGGTGATTGGTTTTACAGCATAAGTGGTACTGCAGACAGAAGACATCAGTCTGGGTTTAGTTAAGAAGGATAACATTATTTAGCTTTGTTTTCTGATTTGGTTTTATTAGAAATTCTAATATGTTATAAATACTTGTTGTGTCTGTGTGATGAGCTCAGACCATACAGAACACAGAAGAATGTTTCAATGAAGGAGGAAAAGCGACTAAAATTAAAACATGTACAGGTATGATGGTGTATTTACTTACTTGTATTTGGTATACAGTAGAGGGAGGGGAACGTGAAAAATAAAACATGCACAATGGAATACAGTGCAAACAGAACTGTAATAAATACCATCTTACTTATCAAAGTTCACTTTTTGTTGGTACTATTTGAATTTCATTGTATAATGACAATTAAAAGGAACCTTGAACTTCGTGTGTCAGTTATACTTTACAGTATATGGTAGTTTTTGAGTACGTACTTTGTTGTTGTATTTTTAGTGGTATGTCTGACATTACAAAATCATAAAAATATATTGTAATTATAATTATATAACACTGCAGAGGGGTTTCTAGTGTGACATGATGTGTCTCCAGGTGGGTTTTAATGGGCCGGTCCAAGTCAAAAGTCCCAGGTTGATTTTTAGTCCCACTCCACCCCTGTTAAATAATATCAATTATTAAACTAAACCTATTAGCTGCTTCATACTGTATGTATAATTACACATATCCTACTAGACCATTCCTTTAACATAAGATAATATGACTTGTGCTTTAAGAGCTCTTGTTTCCTGCTCTGTCTCTTTTCAACCATCAAACACTGTCACTGCAACAGTACAGTCTTGTCTTGTAATTTGTGTCTTGTGAGGTTTACAACAGATTTTTATTTGAATTATTATAAACTTCAACATTTGGAACAAGCTGAAATCTGGTAATGTAATCATGCAGAACAAAAACACTGAATCAAAAAGCTGCTCATTCTGACAAAAAAAAAAAAAACATTCAAAGGGAAATTTGAGAAACAGTGACTGTGTCAGCAGACCTTGTTTGATAACTGGTGTTTTGACAGCTTTATAAAGCTTTAAAAGAGAGAATGAAAAGATGGGTCTGTAGCCGTTTGCAGTTTAGATTATTTGTGTTTATCGCTATGTCAACAACAGGCATGAAAAATGATTTCTCAGGATACTGAGGTTTCATTCATGATCAGGCTGTTGCAAAATGAGCAGTGTAAGCTGAAGGGAAGTAGCTGTTGTCCAGGATTGGCAAAGAGGAACTGAGATTAATGAATTTTCTAATGATTGCACAATTCAAGGGATTATAATGCACTTGATCTAACTGGTCACATTTAGGATGGGGCGAATGGCTGATAGGAGAGGATGGCCACTACATTAGCATTGTACATGCACAGATTCATAGATCCATGTTTTGCTCCAGGCATTGTTTTTTCACTGATGGAAGGGGTGAATTAGTTGCTGCTAAGTTTAATTCAGTCAGATCTGTGGATGTACAACTGGCCTGTCACAGGAAACTCTGAAGTCCTCTCTTTCTGTCACCATCCCCCTCTCTGTTTTCCCCCAAAGGCACCTTGACTGATAATGAGAGAGAGAATGCAGGTACGGCTCAGACTCAGGGGGGTTTCAATTAACGCCCTGCAGATTAATAAAGAGTAATAAGGTGCACTGCGTTTATGTGTGCGTGTGCGCATGTGTTTTTCGCATGTGTTCATGTGTATGTGTGTCCACGTGTGCTGAAAAGACCCCTGTCGCTCAGCGTGATGGAGAGAACAGAAAGGAAAGGGGCTGTGAAAAAGCAGTGGCGGACTGTAGAGTGGAAGACCCTCAGAGCACAGCTGTGATTGGGTATTTGCCCCAGGATTTTTAATTGGTCATCTGCTTCGTGTCACCACAGTATGATTAACAGCAGGAGATCTTGGGGTCATTTTAACTCTGTGCACAAAGACACATGCAGATCCATACCTAAAACAGAAGCCAAACAGAACTGAAATTTTCAGAAATTGTAGAAAAACAAATCTAATTGTATATATATTAAAGTTAAAGTCCTTGAATTGTTCAGGAAATCAAACTCAATTTTTGATACAATTCATAGTCAGCATTTTTCAGCAATAGCCATTGAACGTAATCACACTCTGCAATTACTTCTCTATATAGTCGATTTCATTGTTATTGGCCATTCCCGCGCTGGATTCAGATTGCTTACCTATGTATGTACAAGGGGTTCACAGGAAACGATGCATGTAATCCAGCATTACTGTTTTTAATTTTATCTCATTTCAGCCTGCGTGTTTACTGTTCACTCTTCCATAGCCATATCAGAGCTGTACTGGGTTACTGCTAATGCAAACCGAACATTTCCTACTGCCGCTGCTTCACATTAAACGCATTCTACTGGCAAAATACAAGGAGGCTTGTCTTGTGAGGCACTTTCTTCTGCTGTACATCTGACAAAGTAGCTGCTCCCCAAATGTTTGCTGCCCAGGATTCTGGGATCTGTAGTATTAAGCCATGCTCGCTATTAACATACAGACATCCAAATCACACCATATGTGTATGTACACAGTTTTGGTTCATTTCCTAAAATTCCAAGATCTCTACCACTGAGACCTCTGTCACCACCCCAGTTCAATTATGCTGAATAAAATTTTGTTTGTGTTGCTCAAAGTATTTAAACATTACATTAGGGAAACTCAACAGCAACGAGGAAAACCCACAAACCTCACTGTAAACAGGTAGGAACAATTGAGAACCAAATTCTTCCAAAAACACACAAAACTGTTCCCATCAGGGTCTGTGTAATCTATCCAGTAATGGACAATAGTTGTTTTGGGAAAGTCTCAGTGCTGCTGACATTTTCAAATCGTACAATGCATTGAGCACCACAAATGAAATCCCAGTCATCTCCATTGTATTGGGGTAGCAGGTAGCAGGTATTTCAAAACTACAGCAAATAAAAGCAAGATTACCTGCATGAATCAACACTATTAATGCAAAGCAGGAAAGTATGTTTTGTTTTATCTTATAATTAGAGCAAACTGACCCTTTAAATAGAGTGCTGTATGAGAGCTTGGTTACTATGTGTTTTGTCTGGTGACTCCCTGTTGCATTTCCCATGGTGCCTCATGGAACCTAAATAAACAGACACACAAACAGACCCACACACACCTTGGTGCCTGTCACTAAACAATGTTTGTTTTACAGAGTTGATTTATCTGCGCAGTTTCACACTGGCCCCAGCCTCTCCTTACCTTGTTCTCTCTCTCTCTCTCTCTCTCTCTCTCTCTCTCTCTCTCTCTCTCATTGCAATACAGTAAAGGAATGCACCTACAGCTATCTCCATCTAAATTAACCTTTCCATCTTGGATACATGACTTACAAAGGGTGAAAGTTAAGACACATTTTCAGCATTTTCGTAATCCCAGATTGCGTTCATGCTTTTTGCAACGGACAAGTTTCATTCATTCAACCTAGATTAAATATGCACTGTCAAACCTGGAAGCTTTTGTCTGAACCACGTAGCTTGCCCTACATATCTCAAGCATGCAGGATAAATATTTACATTAGCAAGGACTGGATGTGAGGTTTGTTGTTATTGGTAGATGAGAAAGCATTTATTGTATTTTCTGTGTGTGTCTGGGTGTGAGCGTTTTTCTGTGAATGTCTGTGTGTGTGTGTGTGTGTAGTTCAGAGAAACTATACACAATGTACAGTCCTGCAGATCTGAAACGCAGATAAAACCTGACATGTGTGGCGTGTGCGTGAGAAGGGCCTGCCTGCGTATGACTTTGGCGTGTTCTAACCTTGATTTATGGTGTAGTGTGTTTTTTGCACTGCTGTACGTCTGTGAGCGGGTGTTTAGGGGTGAAAAGGACGCTCTCAGGTACCCTGCGGCTTGTACATGTATGTGAAAGCAAAGTCCCGGGCCCCTGGGACAAGCAGCTGCAAGAATGATTGAGTGACATATGGCTCCACCCTGCTGCATTTCACACTGGCACATATAGGAATAAGGAATGTATCCAGGACTGTTTAAATGTCAACAAATGCCATAAAGCCTTTGAACAAGAAAAGCTAGGATGATGATTAAAACAACAACACATGGTGTGGTGCAGTAGAGCAAGGGCGTAAGTTTGGTTTTAACTTTGGTAGGGACATTTTTTGTCAGGCGGCCAAAATAGTTGTGTATGTGTACTTGCTCTCTATCACACTTTTCTTCTTCCTCTTCTTTCATAAACATATTCATGCTCACACATACACACGTACAGTGCAAAATGTTTACTGAATTTGTTGACTTGCCTGAAACTGGACTTGTATCATTTTTTCTCAGATTTTTACATTTTATTTTATTTTATTGATTACTTAGACTACTTAACTATAAATCTGAGATCAAAATTAATATTTAAAAGTAACTCATAGACTGTCATAATAAATATTAGAATAAAATAAATGTATAGAAACCTGTAGGTAATGTGCTGCTCTGTAACTCACTGCTGGAAGGTTTTCAACCCTCACCTGAGATTCTGTCCTTCTTTCAGTTTGGGCGACAGAACTCAAGAGTTTCATGACAGAGTCACAGTGATGCTCAAACTTATCTTTAAATCATCTCAAAAACCTCTATTTGTGTTATTTTTCATTCAACTCCTGAACTTATGGCTGGATCTTTCACTGTGACATCAGAGCTCACCTGAGAGGCTGCAGCTCACCTGTTCCTGTGTATTTTACAGTACTGATTGCTTGGAGGAAAGAAAACAGTAGTTTGCATTGCATTTTGGGAACACAAACAACAGTAGAGAGTTAGCACATGTCTGCCTGGACAGTGGAGGATGATTGTTCACTCTTTTTGCTTTGCTTGGTATCACAGGCAAAATACATTAGCTACATGTCCAATCAGTTTGAATTGTACTATATATTCTTACTACTGTCATGATAATGATTTGGTACTTTACCATCTGATTACAACATACAACAAAATTGGCATTAAAGAACAATGTTTGAGGATAATGTTATCAAAGAATCAAAAATGTAATTTGTCCATACTATTTTACTGGTATATATTATATATTTGTCAATACTATTTTACTAGTATATGTTTTTTTCGTTAAGCCTGAGATCTATTCTTTGACTTATTAACTGACCTTGATATTTTGGAGTTTTTGCTCAAATTGTTTTCTTGAAGTGAATTTTATTCCGAATTTTATTCCGGTCCAGCACTGGACTTGAATTCACTTTTGAAATCAGAGTCTTGCTAACGAGCTACATCTGTACTGCTGCTAAATTATCTCTTGCTTAAGTGGCAGGTCAACATTTCAGAGAGTGGAGCTGGACTTGTGATTCTGATGCTCCAAATTACACAGTGAGTGAGAATTCACTTTGTTTTATAATATATATACTTTTATTTAGATAATGCATTGCTGCCTGTTTAGTAGTGTGTACCACTTAACTGATGAAATTGTTTTCTTTCATGCCTCAGTACTAGTGGATTTAGTACTATAGAGGCCTATATGAAACACATCAGCAATATACAGCATCCCTGGATTGAAACTACATTGAAGGACAATAACAACTATGATCATTTTTTACACCCTCTCTGATCACACTTTTTTGTTTTTCAGGCGGTTCGGGATTAAACTCTGAGAGGGGCACCCCGGCAGGACGGGACTAAGTCCTGTCACAGACGACAGAGAAAGTCACCCAGAAAAAGATGACATCATTCAACCCTTGTGTATCGAGTCTACTAAAGAAACTAATGAACCTTTGAGTGGGACTTCGTGTAAGTCAGTGAACCCACTCACCCACCCACACAATCAGTCTCTTAGTCACACTTTTCATTTACTTACTGAGTCATTCTCACTCACTGATATTCACTAACCAACTCACTCAGTCATGCACTCATAATGACTGTCATTCACTCAGTCACTTTCTCACTCACTCACTCACTCTTGGCTATAAATACACACTCAACTTGGACAGTTACAGCTTACATCAGAGGAGCATGTACATATAATGTTTTATGTCTTTATCTGTGTACAATGTTCAGACAGACTGCACTACTTGTTTAAGCAAAGACCTTTTTTGATGGAAAAATCTTTTAGACAGACAGGTGCATACAGAGACATTCAAACAGAGGCCAGATTACTGAAAGCATGAGACCTCGCCTCTGCTTTCATAACGTCTAGATCATCACGCTCACAAAAACAGAGGACGATACAATAAAGAAGAAAATAGAGACAGTCGTGAAGAGGAAAAAAAGATGAGCAATGCCAACAAAAGATGTGACAACAAGGAGGACAAAGCATGATAGGCCAGAGTGTGGAGGAGAGAGAATCAATCAGTCTTCAAGGGCCTGTTGATTAGACATTCTATAGCCTTCTCCATCTTCGTTAGGCTTTAATTAATTCATAATACTGAAACAAATTACCTTTGCATGGATGAAAATTACACCTAAATGTGGCGTGGCAGTTTGGCATTTGGTGATTAAATTATCTCTGGAGATTGTGGGAGTTTGATAGAGCAGCGTTGTCTTGATGGAGTCGTGTAACATTATTAAGTTTGAAATAACAATCCTCTCATTTCCTACGTGGGGCCATTTGTAACAGAGAGTGCAGAGGAGAGGAGAGGAGAGGAGAGGAGAGGAGAGGAGAGGAGAGGAGAGGAGAGGAGAGGAGAGGAGAGGAGTCTGTACACAGGCCTGCCCTTCAAAACAACACACAGAGAACGTATTGTGTCTATTGAGTTTTACCATAAGTCTGTTACATTTGAACTTGTTGGCTTTAGATAATAAGGAAAACCTTTTATGTTACTTTTTAAAGACTTTATGGTATTTGGCCTTTATTCTGCTGTCTGCAACTTCGTGAGACTGAATAGATTGTGGCATATACAGTTTCTTTAAATCCACTTTTGACTGAAGACTGACTTATCACACAGAAAGGGCAGATAGTGCCCCATAAAATTCAAAATGTGTCTTTATCAAACACACCTCATTGGCTTTGTTCAGCAGACCACCAGTGCAGGAGAATTCTCCACAGACAATGAAATATAATAATAAAAAAAATACATACAATAAGAATACTTCCTCGTCGACAATACAATAAAACAGACTTGGAGCAGGTGAGAAAGCAGGAGAGCTCAGCTTTGAAGAATGATAACAGAGTTAAGGCATAGAATGGCCAGGAGTCTTTTCTCTTCTTTTTATAGGTTATAGATTATGGTAAGCAGATAGCCGCACAGCTTTATCTTTGTCTGAGCTACTCTGTTGCTACTCGAGTTGGGAGCTTAAAAGAAGAAACGCAACAGCTCCTGTATAGTCTCATCCTGCCTTTGTCTAGGCCTGGATACTAAAAAGAAGGGAAAAAAAGCAAAGATACTTATTATGTGTAGATGCAGGCCAAGCAACGTTACAGCTCTGCTGTCAAGAAGCAGTGACCAAGGGTGACCTAGTGCACATTTGCTATGAATACAGTTTAGATATACATAAGAATGTACTGTTTGTGCAACAGTGGCATAATTAGTGCCAAGTGAATTTCTCATACACAAAGGTGTTTGCAATCTTCTCAGCTTCTATTTCATTTGTTTTGTTATCTTATATTATTTGGCTTTTCTTAACGTATCTTGTTTCTTGCCTCGCTCTTTTGTTTCTATGTCGCTGCTGTAACACTGCAATTTCCCATTAGAACTGAAAAAGTGTATGTTTAAAATCTATTATCTATCTAAATAATCAAGCAAGAAAGATCAAAATGTTTAAAAAAAAAAAAAAAAAGCTCACTAACTTGGATGTTTGGCATCAGTTTCATTTTCAAGGCGTAAAGCATTAAAGTAAAGCAACCAGTGTAAATCACACTATACAACACACAAACAGAACAGTAAGCTCTTTGCAAACATACTCTGTGCGCGCACATGAATGTACTGTACATGTGTTTGTGAGTGTGTGTGTGTGTGTGTGTGTGTGTGTGTGTGTGTGTACAATGTCTTGTTTGCGCTCTCACTAAAGGCACTGTAGAGAAAAACCTCCTCCGCAGGCAATAGGAGCCTCCGTGTCAATTATCCTGCCCTGAACCTGCGATCTCTTCTCTTTTCCCCCTCTCTCCTCCCTGCCTCCCATCATCCTCAGCTCCTCTAATAGGCCCTCTCTCAGGATGATGAGAGGACATGCTCTCCTCTGATGGCAGCGCAGCACAGCTCACAATGCTCTGTGTCAGGGCAAGATTAAGACAGGGCAGAGGGAAAAAACATTCCCATCAGATGTGGAGGGTTCTGTATGTGTGTGTGTGTGTGTGTGTGTGTGTACTGACAGGCATTAGAGTATCAGGTATTGTTGCCTCCTCAAAGGGAACATGCCAAACACGGGGGTGAGATACTAATAAACACAGACGTGAATACAAGCCTCTTTACTACAAAGTGAAAAAGGCACACACGGGAAGGATGAGCATAGGAAGCAAGGGAACGTAGGGGAGAGAGAGAGAGAGAGAGAGAGAGAGAGAGACATAGAAAAAAGGAAAGGGAAAGAAGGAGAGAGATGTATAAACTGTCAACACTGTCATGGAAAATGGCCCTCAAATTAAGCCGAGCGTATGGTTCTACAAGGGACTCTGGGAAATTGCCTTTTATCGCTTCCCAAACAATGGGCCGCCTGACAGCGTTGCGTATGATAACACACACACACACACACACACACACATACACACACGCATGCACACACGTCTGACAGTGTTATGCCCGATAACTCAGCCAGCCGCTATTTACATTATTCCTCCACCGAGCCTCCCTCTCTCGCACCCTCCCTCTGTCTTCTTCAGCGACTTTTACTGTCCTCGGCAGCGACACGCTTTCATGTGGTTAATATCATGCAAAATAACAGCTTCTTATTTTCCTGCTAACACCCACCCACCCACCCCTCCGCATCCCATCTTTAATGGGGGCTAAGCGCTGTAAGCTGGCTGAGCGCGAGGGCCTCTTATACACACACTACTGTGGTTATCTCTCCTCTCTGTTTATCATTGTTATTATTATTAATGCTCTGCTGTAACCGCAGAGCCCAAGACGAGAGCAGCAGAGAGGAGGGAAGGAGAGAGGGATGAAGGGAAGGAAGAAGAAGAGACGGGGCGGCGGAGGGTGAAAGCGCTCCTGTGATGATGCTTGTTAAATAAACTGCTATTTACCACCGTGACAGAGAGATTATTTACAAACACGCGCCATTACGCCACCCCCTCCTCCCCGTCCCGTGCTCCCTCATCTTCCTCTTCTCCTCTGTTTCCGAGTGATCTGTTTGATGCTCCATGGGGGCCATGCTGGTCGGAGGATTATGACTGGTGACAGTGTGATGAAATGCTCTTCTGCCGTACTGTATAAGGATGATAGAGGCCTGCAACATGTTGTTATCTGAAGGGATTTGTAATGCACTGAAGTTAGGGATAATGAGGGAAGTGCTCATCAGAGCCAAAAAGCCACTGTAAACTGTAATCTCATACATGCACCATTCCTATAAAGCAATTTCTTGATGCAGTCCTCTTGATTTCTCAATAAAATTGCTCACTTAGCCAGTTGGCCAGACATAAAGCCCAGTGAAGCCTGATCAGCTTTTCAAAGGACCCTGATTTTTTCTAATGACATATAAATAGATTTCTTTTCTATAAAAATATAAATGAACCACTGAATAATCTTAGACCGGTTTAATGGTTAAATGGGCAGCTTGACACAATAGTCAATTAGAGGGAATGAAAAGTAAAGTATATAAAGCAAAGCTCTAGCTTTTTGAGGAACAGCAGAACCAATGTATGGCAGCATATTGGTGCCACAACAGATGTGTTTGCAACCACCTTTTTTTATTCACATTTTCAATTTTGCAAAAAAGTTTTTACACTTTACAAAGAGGAAAAATTAGGTGCATCGATGAAAGCAAAATGCAACAAGTGCAATAGAGCCAGATTTAGCAATTAAATCATGATGTACATGAACATGTGACTTAAATGTCCACTTATGTTTCCGCTCCACCATAGAGACAGACAAATAGCAACGAGCAAATGCATCAGATCTGTGCAGAGTGATAAGACTGTAACGCTTCTCAGATTGGTACATGATGTCATGAAATGTCATATTTCCATTATGTTTTCTATGTTGTTTTTCCACTGTTTGAAGTTTGACTGGTGTTCTTTTAATTACGTCATCTTGTTGTTTCTGCTTCTTCTGAAACAGTTTAATGGCCCTGACTGGAAAAATTGCATCACTAGCTTTTTATCTTGATGAACCAACTCCAAATATTCACAGTGGATGGAAATATGCATAATTTGGATTTTCTTCTGCCAATATTCTGGAAATTCGGTTAAAATTCACATTCAATTTGGATAGAAACCAAAACAAAAACTAATTTGGGATTTTGGTTATCAAAAGAAAATGTATGAGTGAGTGCGTTTGGTTCAAAGTTGCTCTGTATTCTACTATTGATGTTTTTCAACTTTAACATCTGTTAATGGAATAAACAGAACAGTAAAAGGTTTTTTGGAGCCTTGGTGGGAGGCACATTGTAATGGATCGTATGATCACTGTTCAGAGTTACTCTGGAGTGAATTCTATTTCTATCACAATACTGAGATGTTTGAGAATGTCACTGTTGATATGGGCTTGAGTTGTGGAAAATGTTTGTTGTATTTATTCAACTGTATAACATTTTCAGTAAACAGTCAGGTTTCTCTAACCACCAGATCACTGTAGTTCATGACATAGAAGACTTGAAGGAGAAAATCCCATTGACTGTGTATGACAATTGCCAGGAAAACAGTAAAATTACAACATTTACATTACAAAGTAGTCTACCAGGAATGTGCACATTTTGCAACATTTTTAACCCTGTGTTTTTCTATCACAGCCCTCTGCATCTAAAATCCCCCAACTGGGGCAGCATAGTGGCTGCAATGAAATGAATGACGGGGATTTCACACAGTGCTGTTGTCTGAAAACAGCCTTAGCCTGCCAGCAGAAATAGAAAATAATTCAGAAAACAGTTCTATTGTTGTGCAGTTGTCTGACAAAACAAAACACAAGGACATGTCAATGGCAACACCTGTGCCATGTCATATGCTATATCGAAACACAAAATAAATGATCAGGGAGCCAGAGACGACAGCTAATCTATACACTGCAGGAGAACATCAGCTAGATGTGAGACAAAAAGGTGTGTTTTATAGAGACACCACACATTTTCTATCCGTTATCTGATATACATATTATCTAAGTCTTCTCTCCTCAGTTAAAAAATCCTTCTGAAACTTTTCTCTGCTTTAGTTTATCTGCATCTCAATTATTTTGAGCAGTATAGATTTATTAAGAGAGAGGCAAAGAGAGGCAAAGGCATACTGATGTTTATCTGGATTCACCTGTTCAATCTACTTTATAAAAGTGTCCCAAATATACTTATGTCTCCTCTGAAAACAATATAACTCCATGAACCCTGTGGTTGCCACACATATGCAAATACACACTTATATGTCATTGCCACATTTTGGCATGAAATGATGATTAAAAATGAAGTTCGTTGTTGTTTTGCCACAGCCATTATACAATTTGAGAGGACATTCTGTGATACTATTGCAATATAGACATTAGGGATGTGTAGAGGGCCCAGTATTTGTATTTGTATCTGTACTTGCAAAACAATTTGTATTTGTATTTACATTCGAATAAAAGTGGAAAGAGGCTTAAAAATCCTGTTTTTGTTTTTATTACGCTTTTAATTTTAGAAAATTAAAGTGTTACAATAAGTGTTCATAAATAAACAACCTTATGAAGAAGGTCCCCACACCAGGTCTTGAACTGGAGTCTCTCAGATCATAGACGACTGTGCTGACTGCTGAGCTAAAACTTTACTCATTGTCTCACTGTAGACAGACCTCTACCTATTTGTACACCCATAACAGAGAGACAGTACACCGCGTAACACGTAGGGAAGAACTTCAAAGGTGATTAGTGTCACCTTTGAGTCATTTATTGCCTATTTTTTATAACCTAACTTTGTGGAAAGTAGAAGGGAAACAACAGGTTATGAAGAGTCCCTTGGGAGCACTTTGTGTGTGTCAGTAGCTCAGCTTTATCTCTCGGGAACACCCCCACCTCCGAGAGTGATGTCCAAATTAGGAAATGTGCGTCATGAAGCAGGTGGATGAAACTCTCCTCGTTGAGACCTGCTGATAGACCTAACAGCGGAGCAGAGGAGAGAGACTGAGATAGCGATGTTACCGACCTGTGCGCTGGTATTTAACATGTTTTTTTTTCTTCCCGAAAACAAATCATTTTTAAAATATTTGTATGAAACAGATATTGGTAAAAGCCCCACTATTTGTGCTTTGCCAAATAACGTATTTGTATTTGGGCACACCCCTAATAGACATAAAGTAACTTGAATGAATACTCAAACACCCAGCATTACTTTCAAAACAGGATTAAAGAGAAGGGAATATTTGGATCAATATTCATGTGTGTAACATAAATTTTCGGAGGTTGTTGCTACAAGTTTGCAGTTAGTTTCTGTCATAATTCACTTCACACATCAAAATACATCAAAAATAACTACATTCAAATCTCATAAATAAAGTACTTAGTAGTTTTTCAAAACTAAATTAAAGTAAAAACATGATACTACTATATATTACTCATTTTTATCTTACAGGGATAATTTACTTGTCTTTCTCTCAGTATCTTGACAAGCAGTAGCTTACAAATGCCTTCGCCTGCCTCTGTGATCATGTGACCCTTGTCTTGCATGTCATAGTGATCCCTCAAGCCTCCTGGGGAAGAGGAAAGATGGGTGTCGGCCATTAGACCTCACTTAAAATTCATCACCCCCTTCACTCACACCCATCCGCCCATTCAGGAGACGGAAAGAGGTTCTATTGAGATGTTTCTGTTTGAAAACTCCACCCCTTACAATATGCCTCCCATCCCTTCCAACTGCTCTGATGGTCTTCTGCCTTTAGGGGTCCTTTAGAAAGGATGTGTGTGTGTGTGTCTGCGTGTGTGCATGTGTTTTACCTAGAGAGAGAGTGCAATACAGTCTCAAGGGCCTTTTCTTGACACTGGAGGGGATGAAATGAAGAGAATGAAAGAAAGAGAGTGGAAAGGAGTGAAGGGAGGGGGTAAAGGGCAGTATGAAAAAAACTGGGTGATTGGATGATGCTGACAGTTTTATGTGACCTCCTGGGTCTGTGTAGCGCACACACACACATGCACGCACGCTCACGCATACACACATATTATTACTATGATACACATAAAAGCATCAGATATGATCCAGAGCACTTGCTGCTCGGAAATCTTTTGTTTTTTCCCCCGAAAAAAGTCAAAAAGTGTGTGTATTTGTATCTGCGCTTGTGTGTATAATATGATTCCTGTGCTTAGAGGACTATTCATATGGCCAGTGGCTTGTAACCTACACCTTGTGTGTAACCTGACCTTCAAGGAGTAAGTTGAAAGAGGAGAAGTCTGATCTAAAAATCACTACACCCAGACTTTTGTAAAAGACACACACGCGTATACACACACACACACACAATGGCTCATTATCTTATACGTGTGTCACTGTGGTTTTATGAGCTCCATAGAGGTCGTATTCAGAGTACTGAAAGGAAAGCCTGAAGCAGACTGGTGTACAGTTCTTTACACTTCTTCTCTACCCTCCCTTCCTTCCCTCCCTCCCCTGCTGAGTCCATTAAAGACCTGCAAGTTTATCAGACCTAATGTAGCTTTAGCATATACAGCTTTTGCCTGTACCACACTCTATTCTCCCTATCTCTACCACTCACTGTGCATAAACCTCACTAATACTATCTCTGCCATTCACAGCGGATGGGCCCCGCTAACGATGCTAATTAGCAAGCGAACACAATGCACGCTTCATCTCCCCTCCCACCTGTCAGAAGTACATGCGGCACAGCCTCAAAAACCAGAGAAAATAACTTCCCTCTCTTCTCTCCTCCTCCTCCTCCTCCTTACCACCCTCACTCTTTTACGTTAGTGCCGTTTTATGTTTTGTTTGGTTTTGCTGTGAAAACTCCAGGAGAAACTTTGCTACCTGTGCTCGTGTGTGTGTGTGTGTGTGTATGTGTGTTCTCCCCTCAGTGCAATTTTGTTTGATAAGAAAATGGGGAGGGGGAGGAGGAGGGTAGAGGGGAGAAACAGGAGAGACCAAACAAAACAGGGACATGACAGACACGAGGAGAGGGGAAATGGAGAATATGAAAAGAGCCCCTACTGTTTACAGTTGTAACCTCTGTTCTCTGCCTGACAGAGGATGGAAACATTTACTGTAGAAAAGAGGAAAGAGAAATGGGGCGAGCGAGAAAGACAGCACCAAAGTGAGAATATGTTGGCCACCTAAACCCGACACCACACACCCCTGTAACCATCTTCATCCCTCGGTCCACACCTTGAGGGCATTCCTCAGTTCACCTCTCAGATGAAAAGAGTGAATGTAGCCTTTCTGATGCTAAATAGAGTGGTGTGTTTCTGCTCCCCAGAGGATGCAGAATCCTGTTTCATCAATTCAGCCAGCTGCCCACACACACAAGTGCTTGTTGAGTGTATGTGCGTGGGCTACTGTGTGTGTGTGTGTGTGTGTGTGTGTGTGTGAGCAGAACGTATTGTGTAAGTGGTAGTTAGAATGCGACAGCAAAAGCTGCTCTCTAAAATGGTACTCATATTCTGAAGGGCCTACAGGGTTTTAGTGGCGTTTGCTAACGAGGCATTCATACTGATCCATTACAGAGTACCACACGCACACACACACACAAACACACACACACACACACACACACAATATTAAACCCATCCATAAATGATGTTCTTACAGCAATACCAAGGCAAAAACTTAGTCTAATGTGCGGCAAATTTAAACAATGCCATATGCTGCCATAGCTGTCACTCTACACCATTCTACACCTACACCATAAAGCAATTTGAAACATTAATGTATAATAGATTTTAAAAATATATAACTGAAAATGAGAATTGAAAGCCACATACACAAAATATTAGCATAAATCTGCCATTTTTAGATGCAAAACACATTATCTGTCAAGCGAGTAAAAGGCTTAAAATCTTTTTTTTTTTTTTAAATTCACTCCTTCACTAACAGCCACTCTGCCCCTTGTGGCCAATAGGAGGCATTGTAATGTCTGCACACATCACACTGAATACCAAACATGTGCCTGTGTCTTCTCCGTAATACTGCTGAACTATGTTTGCTTCTTATTCTTGAATCAATAAAAGGAAAAACTCACAGGTTAGCATAGCAACTTCTGGTGACTTTACACCAATGTTCTTTCTCCAGTGAAATGCACTATTAAGCCAGGAGGTAAGTGGATTATTTAAAAAGTCATCAGTAGACTCAACAGGTAAAAGACGAAGGAAGCACTTTTTTCACATTTTGCTGCTGTACTGTACCACCATACTGGAGCTTAGTATTATAGCTCTTTATGCATCTCTCCTATTCTAAAGCTGTCAGTGCACATGTGACATTAGCAGCTGCCCTCACCAAGAATCTATCCTATAGGTGAATTTCTAAGAATGTTTTTAGAGTGAGAATCAAACCCTAAAATTACATCAAAGGTGACCACAAAGCATCTTATCTTTCAGAGAGCTTGTAAGTTGAAGAGCTGTTAAGAGTAAGAAGGAGGACCTTTATTTATTCTGTCTCTAAAGATGCAGATTAGTTTAGACTCAACTTGTTTGTGGATGATCTTGATCACAGAGATGTTTCTCACACAGTGAATTAATGCCATTTAATTGCCTCAGTTACTTTCAGTCGTCCTGAACCCCTCAAACAACAGCATTAATGGATGCAGCAGGCTGCCTGAGATGATCCACTGCCATTCTAACAGGTGTGTGTGTGTGTCCAATGGGTCAGTGCAAAAAACGTCTCCCTTGTGGCTCTTTAAACTTCTTTGTTATCTTTTGCGCCAGGTCTATTTTTGCCATAGTAGCTTGCATCTCTGAAGAGTGAAATTCACTTGTATTGTATATCTGTATTTATTGGCAATTGAATTGAAATTGATTTTTAATTATACATTACATTTGTTTGACTTGGTTTTCACACATACAGTACCCAGAAAAACTGTTTTTCTGTTGGTAGTTAGTGAGAGAGAGACACTGTAGTTGTTTTTATTTCAATATTTTTCTGTTTCTGTTGTTAGATAATGGAAACAATATGAAATTTGATTGCAACTCATAAATAACCTGTTGATCAGCAGTCCAACTGAGTACCAACTGAGCTGCAGATCAAATTATTAGGCCCATTTTATAATCACATCAACTGACAAAATAAACAAAAATATGGATTAATGATAGCAGCTATGCTGTGAGATTGGCTGTACTGATATTTACATTACATGAGTGCAGAGAAAGTTAGAAGCGACAAAGGGTTATTATATTCAGGTATAACAAGTTACCAAATCGAAATCAACTGGACTGACCAACCAGCCGACACTGCCATCCATTGGGGACAATGCGACCTGTCCATTTTTGAGTTTCTAGATGCAGCACTGCAAAATTGTTCAATTTCTTTCATCACAAGGTCAAGAACTTTAAATACAAACAATGGCTACAGCCTCACAGCAAACTCATAAAGTAGGGCTGTGCACAGATTCTCTCTCTTTGTACTTCGTTATGGCAGCATGTGTGTGAGACTGTGCTCTTTGTGTCTCTATATTCGTGTCTCCCTCTATCCTTTTACATTGATTTCTCCTTACGACGGACAGAAGGTTCTAAAAGGGGACAAAGATGGAGTGATGAATGGCTGCTGTCCTCAAGAGGGATGCTTGTTTTCTCGTCTCTCTTTGATGAGGTCACAGACAAGACACTGGGTCACAGGTCGTGGAGCCGTATAGATTGACATCAGAAAAACACAAAAAACTCACTTTACCTTGTTCAATAGGTCTTCAGCTGCAATTACCTATAAATTGTTGCCACCAACCATGTCAACCTTAACATAAACTCTAATTTACTCACATATGTGGTCGAACACACTTGCATACAGGCATCTATACAGAGACATGCAGACACTTACAGCACATACTGCTAGCATGTACACACACAGAAGTAGCTATAAGGAACAAAATGCTGGCATTGAGCCTAGTTTCACAGCACAATGTCCTGTCTGACAGTGCATAATGTTGTATACTGTATCTTAGAAATCCCCGCATATTAATGTCTGTGTGTATGTGTTTGTGTGCATGCATCTAGGGGTCAGAGGTCACTGAGCGAGGGGCTGGGGAGTGTTCATGGAGCACACAACCAAATTCCAGCTAAACAAAGTGCCATCTGTACATTCTGCAATACAAAGGCTTTGGGACACACTGAAAGGTGAAAACACTGGCCTCTGTCTATGTGACTGCATGTCGGATGCATGTTCCTCTCTCTCTCTTTCTCTTGACTTCTCTTTTCCTTTACAGTAAGAAATGTTTCTTGGCATACTGTTGTTCCAAAAACAGTTTTTTCCTCCCCTCTTTCACTGGAGAGATTTAACCTTCCACTTCAGTTCTCTGTCTGTGTACCTGCCTGTGGTAGGGTGTTTATGAGCTGGGATGCTGTTTGCGTATGTGTGCGTATGTGCATGCGTGCATCTGAATGCACACACATTTTTGCCTCTGCATGCACTCGTATGTATGGGTGTTTCTGTGTGTGTTTGGGTCCATGTGTGTGTGGCCTTACTGTGGTGCCGGGCTGTGGAACGCAGAGGTCAAGAGGAGCTGACCTCCCCTGAGGTCTGAATCTGGTGAGAAGGGGGAGAAGAGAGGTGAGATTCTTAGACACACATATAAACAAACACGCAAACACATACTCAAGTATTAGAGGGGTTTTGTTTTCTACAACTTGGATCTTATTTTTGTAGTTTAGACCATCATTACTACTGGTTATGACAACATTTTACTGAGATAATAAGTGAAGTTACAGGGAACAGCAACTCTTCTGGATGCTGACAGGCTCAAGTTTAACCAAGTTATCTATCCATTTATTTTCACTTCATAAAATCATCAGCCAAACTGTCCACTGTATATGTGTATTGACTGCATTTTGCAGAACTACATCCGTTTTCAACTGTGACCTACAGTGTCAGTACACATAATTTTACAATGTAACAGACAATTATAAAAAACATTTTGTGCATGATCATCTTTATTCTTCTTTATTTACAAGTATTGTATGTGCATACAGAGCCTGATGTATGTTATTGTAAGTTCATTGAGAAATTTACAATATAGTACAAAGTCAAGAGGTTGTGATATGTAGCACAACAAGCTAGCGAAGCTCTGTAAATGGAACTGCGTTTTCACGCATTAGCAGTGGTGTTTGCCGTACACGGAACTACTCTCCAGAGACTGAAAATGTGTTTGCATTATTAGTCTTTGGAGATGTTTCTAAACAAATTACCATGCCCAAACTCTTTGGGGCCAAGGAACATGTCGCCCAATGCAACGGCGTGGCTCACTGATGTGTTTTCAATTGTTCTTGGACAATAACTGAGGTCTTTAGCACAGAGGACTACAGTATATCAGGCTTTGGATACACAAACAATACTTGTAAGTAGGATTAATGTTAACGTTGGTTTGGCTCTGCACATGAGATTTGTTGAAAATAAGGAAAATATAGAAAATTGTCAGACTTATCCTTTAATTTCCAAATGAGTTTTTCAGTCAAAATAGGAAATTGTTTAAAATAGCTGACTGTCTGACCTGTCCCTTGCTCTAATGAAGTCATTTGTAAAAGTTATCACTGCATCTTCAGATCTTAGCAATGAAAAAGGGAAGTTATCATAACTGATAGGTGTGATGACCAGACTGCTCAAATAAGACAAAAACAACTCTCTAAACATACAGCCTTCACAGATAATGTATGTCATGCAGGCACAAACACACTCACACATATACATTCACACCTGCTCTCCCCCTTCCTCTCATCTATTATTAAACTGCTTTTATTCTCTTGGCCTTACATTTTTTCTGCCCCCTCTGCTCCCCTACACTCTTGTCTTTCAGACTAAACAAATGTAACTTGGCTGGGAAACAGCTCTGGATCCAGATGCTGTCTCTCTCTCACTCCCTCATCCTTCACTACCCGTCCCGCACACCCTTCTACCTCCCTCCTTTTCCTGACCTTTGCCCCGCCGCCCTCCCACCCTCTCTGTGTCTGGCAGACTAGGAGAGTAGCAGCACCTCTCCCCTCTCTCATTCAACAGCACTCATTCATCCCCCCATGGAAGTTGAGAGTTGCTCTTCTTCTCTGTTCAATACACTCTTCTCTTTAAGGGGCTGGTCATTGCTTAACCACTGCACAATTTTGATAACTCTGTTGTCACTCTGTTTTTACAAAACCTCTGTGAAAGAAAGCAGGACAATGAATTAGGGAGTAACTTAAGCTAAGAGGGACCCTGTCAGGCTGGCACACCTCTCCCATCCTTCTGCCTTTAATCACTTCAATGAAATGCTTTATGTCACTTGAGAATGCAAAGAAGCCTTTGTATGTTTTTAAAATATCTTCAGGAGTCAGACACTGATAACAAGACTCACATAAATATTACCTAAGTAATTTTGGATCACATACCGACAAATCATGCTAGACAGACATATTCTAGTATGAAAAGGCCACACATAAATACTGCACGCACACATGCAGGATTAGTGATGACAGGGCCCACCATGAGGGTAGATGTGAGGGATCTAACTTTCTTTTCGGACCAAGAACTGTGGCTTTTCAAACAGGAGTGGGGCCACCACAGGACAGAGAGAGAGAGAGACATACAGACAGACAGAGAGAGAGAGAACTTTTTAAGCCCTGTGGTTATATTTCCCTGGAGCCTACCCCAGCTTTACAACTCCATTAACTGCTCTAGTGCAGATTTTAGCCCGCTTCGGCCCGGATTTGTTCTGAAATAAATCAGAAATGGAGGAAAGGAAAGTCCAAAATGTGGGTCCCCGAGCACCTTTGGTATAATTCCTTCCACTGGCCGAGGGGAGGGAGCTAAATATTAGTACGACTGCATCCACAGCCCAAGCAGGGCCACCCCAAGACGCAGGGCTGCCCGACTGACCTTCTTCATTTAAGACCTTAACTTCTTCCTCATTTCAGCTGGTGTGTATGGTTTCTGTGTGTTCTGTGTGTGTGTGTGTGTGTGTGTGTGTGTGTGTGTGTGTGTAGGGGTCTCCAGTGATTCCCTGAACCCCACAGCCAGTCTCATTTCAGCGCTTTTCTAAACATCACCTCTCAAAGCTCATTCCCGAATAAAAGACAACATGGAAAGAAAAACAGGACAGCAGCAGAAAAAGGAGGAAATGTTATTTAAAAGGTACCAGACCGCAGCATTTTCCACTGATATTATATACTCCCTGCCCAATCCAAAATATATACGGGCCGCAGGCCAAGAATGTAAAAATAAAACACATAGACTCAACATCTGGAGCAAACTGAACAAAACCCTCATTTAATCTGCCCTGAATACTGCATTCTACCATTCTACCTCTGGCCTGTCTCACTCACTGACACACACATTCACTCAAATTCAAGCGCATTCACACACATTCTTTGTCATATAAGCACACCTACTGTATACAGAGCGGTAGACTGCAAATACATGCATGAATATGGAGTTTAAACTAGATCTCCTCCATGTCTGCACAGTTTTATAAAAGCACCCTAAGGGCAGCTGTGGCTCAGGAGGCAGAGCAGATCGTCGACTAATCAGAAGGTCGGTGGTCCGATCCTCGGCTCCTCCAGTCTGTAAGTCAAAGTGTCCTTGGGCAAGATATTGAACCCCAAATTGCTCCCAAAGGCTGTGCCATCGGTGAATGTGTGTGTGTGAATGAGCATTAGAACTCCTGATGAGCAAGTTGGCATGGCAGCCTCTGCCATCAGTGTGTGAATGTGTGTGTGAATGGGTGAATGTTGGCATGTACTGTAAAGCGCTTTGATTGGTCGGAAGACTAGAAAGGCGCTATTTAAATGCACCCATTTTACCATTTACCCTCTTTGATCATAATGCACTTGAATATTTAGAGTAAAAGACCTGAGGTATTTAGAAACAATATAGGGAGAGAGAGGGAAAGAAAAGTTAAAGTTTACATCCACCTGTTCAGACAAATATGTCAAAAATGTTTTTACACTTGGCTGAGGTGAAACAGTGGTGGATCCACAAAGAGAAGAAGAACATCTTTCAAATGAACAATATCTTCTTTACTTTCATCAGCAGCATCAGTGTATTGCTGCCACCCAACTTTATATTACTCTGCTCTAACAGAGAGCTCAAAAGATGAAAAATAGTGGCAGAGCAGACAAATTAATTCATGAAAATAACATAAATGGTGGAAAGCGGCAATGAAATGCCCTGACATACCAGAGGTACAGAAGAGCTTCTGGTGCTCTTTTAAGTATGTGCCCTTGTTATACCCTCTTGAGAATATTCAAATGGCACTAGTTGATAGACTTTTTGGAAATTCGTTCAAAATTTGCACATTTGGTTGGGAACATACCTATAAAGGAGAGAGGCCAGAGAGAAAAAGGAGAAACAGAGTGTATGTGTGCACGATGGTGCTTATTTTTCTTTACTTGAAAGTATCAAATGTCCTTACAGAGATTTTTTTTTTCCACATCTTATTAATGTAGGGTTAGGACTTTGGTTTAGAGTTAAGATAAAGATTAGTTTAGGTTTGGTTTATGAGGTGAATGCAATCATTAAAGGCATTCTTAAGTGTGTTTCTACATGTTTGTGTGTGGGTCATCATTCTCTGCTACTGTCGGCCAGGCTGGCAGTAGCTGTCTGAGCTGAAGAGCAGGCTAAGAGCTGTGTAAGTTGTGGGTTTGATTCATACCCAGGCCAGGTAGAGGGTGCCAGGCACAGCAAACCACTGGGTACTGCACTTCTGCCAAGACTGTGGACCATTCTCATAAAAACACATTAACCTCTTCAGCTCCACATGTCTTCCACTGGGTTCATCATTACAAATGCACGGTGTGCAGCCGAGCATTGTGTAAAACTATAGAACCTCATTATAAAATCTAGTCAAGATCCAAAAGTTTCTAAAGATACAGAGACACTGTCGGGGGTATAAAATGATGCAACAGGAAGAGAAAAGTTTATCATGCAGCTATAAAATCTGGCATATATATATATATATATACATATACACACACACACATATATATATGTATATATTATTTCAATGAAACAATTATAATATACAGTATATATGTGCATTGAACAGAGTGAAGCTGTATATTTATACAGTTTAGTGCTACATAAGAGGACAATTAAGAGTAACATCAGTGCGTGATGTGTTTACAGTAAAAGACGAAATCAGATATGTTCAAATGAGTAGAGGTCTGTGCAGTCACACCTTCTGATCTGTCTTTCAGTCAGACGTTATGCATCCTTTCCAGATCACAGGAGGCGGAGGAGAGAAAAATTAGCAAATAAATCGATCAAGAAGGCATCTGTAATGTGATATACCAGTACATACGGTTGCAACTTGATACAAAGTGGTTATAGTATAAGCAAATGGGACATCCATTAGAGTAAAATGAGGAGTAGGGAATGGGTTTGAGGTGAACAGGGTGCAGTCTTAAGACAGTTGTTAGATTAATGAAACATACATTTCCCCAAAAAATCGTGCTTGTATTTATTGCTAATTCTATGTTTAGAATAGCTTGGAAATGTAGCTAATAACATGAAACATAATTTTCAGTGTCATTGTTTCTTTGTCAGAAAAATCACATATTAAAAATTTCACATTTCCACTCTCCTTTAGGTGATAATGAATGAAACCTGTGAACCTTGAACTACACTTACATTCCATGACAGACCTGGAGGTGTGTTGTGGTTTTGTTTCTAATCCTTTTAACTTACACACTAATCATTTTCCCTCCTTTTTTGCCGCCTACAGGACTGTATGCAGTATAAAATAAAATGATGATCAATAAAGGCAAAAGTGATCATCTCAAGCTGCACAAATGCACACACAAATATTAAGGTACACAGGGAGAAAAAGAGAGAGAGAGAGAGAGAGATAGACAACAGAGAGTCTGCTTACACAGATAGGAACTGTCAAGCTTGGTCAGGTTTTCACTCACAAAAGAGATGTGTGTGTGTGTGTGTGTGTGTGTGTGTGTGTGTGTGTGTGTGTGTGTGTGTGTGTGTGTGTGTGTGTGTTTTGTCTCTGTGAGCATCTGATAACCTATAACCTGCAAACTCAATCCAGCTTTGTAGTGACAGTAGAACACAGAAGCACATCAAAACCAAAGCTCACTGACAGCTGTTTATATGCACCACAAGCCTCCAATCAGACACACACACACACACACACACACACACACACATGCACAGGATTAGAGAGAATATCAATAACCCTAACCAGAGGCCACACCATGAAGAACTAAAAGATGACATCTTGTATCAATGACTTACACTGAACCACTGCATTTATGTCAATAGAAGGTGATGCTTGGGGACATACATCAAATTATAGTCTTCAATTCAAATGTGCCTTCTGACTGTTTAAAGCTCGCCACTATAGTGGCAGATGTCAAGAAAAAACTCAACATCAATGACAAGAATGAAAATGAAACGCCAACGAACAGATTCGTTCTTAAGTGGCACGTACGAGTGATTTAAGGAAATTTGTGGCATTCTTCAATTTTCTCACGCTTCTCTTTCTTCATACTGAGAATTTTCTCTTAGTTATGAAAGAAATTTACAAATGGTCCAGACCGGTCACATAGATAGTCTGCTTTCCTTCTCATGGGGAAAAACTCTTGTTTGACTTCAGAATTATAATGTCTTAATCTGTATTGATTTTGAGTTTAAATGTGATACTTAAATCAACTAAAATAAAATATATAACCAATACAAACTTAATGCAAAATGTATATATTCTGTTCACAAAATTATCATCATCATGGTTTACCATTTTACTGAGAGGTGTTTTAGATTTTATTATTCTTATTGCTATATTTGCTGACAGCTGCCTAACTTCATATCAACCCATTCCCTCTTTATTTCTGTCTCAATATGATGATTTCCGAAAGCAGGGTTTGATTTTACGGTCGTCAATTATGCTAATTATCAAATCTCATGAACCTGCACCTCCTTAGGAACAGGTGGCGTTCATCAGGCTAAAACGAGCAATTTACACTGCACTCTCATGGGCAGATAAGAGAGTTGTAGTAATCCACGTAGGAACACTCGTTTAAACAAGCCTAACTGGAAAAAGAAAGAAGAGTTTAGGAAAAGAATATAAAAAAGTTTTTCAGATCATAAGATTAAGGAGCTTTAACCAGTCTGTGTGAATTTATTTAGACTTACTGATAAATGTGACTGTCCATAGAGTCACAAGTTCTACAAATCGTGTCACAATTTAATAAATGCGTCATTGCTTAACTTTGTATATTCAGCCTCTTTATGCAAGAAAAGTATTTGAACACGCACACACTGCAAAACTGTAAACAGTTTGCATAACAGTAGATTGTTAGACTGTGGGCTTAGGTTTTGAATTTGAGATCACTTTTTGTTCAATTGTAAGCATAGTTTAACAAACCTGAAAAAATAAATCTATCTACTGACTTTTACTTTTCCATTCAGTGGCCTTGAGGGGCTTTGTGGTAAATGTTTCTATGTGCACAATTTTAGTTACGCCACTTCCATCCTAGGTGAGCAGAGCACCATCTGTGAGTGGACAGCATGTACTGTATCACTGTATCCATTCCTTTGTCATTTAACACATTTTCACATGATTTGTATGAAAGTACCTACAAGCAATTAAGCAACAATGCCAGCGAGAAGAAGAAATCTTTTAATCCGTCATGGAGGAGTAGCAAATGTTTGCATTACCAATTAATATTTTTGTTTTCATTTTGTCAACCATTTATTAGCCATACGTATAAAATGACAAACATCCATTACACCTTACTGTGGTACCAAATGAAATCAATGGCCAGTCTGATCAGTCTGAGTCATTCAGTTTTATCAATAAATGAAACCAAAAAGCAAGTAAATATCAGCATTTATGAGGCTGCTATTTGAAATCATTGTATTTTGCATGGCTAAAACAATATCACTGATAATAAAAACAATTTTGTAATTAATGTAATCAAGTAACAGTTACTGTCATCAATGCAGGGGTTAGGTATACATCACATTAGTTCATACATTTAACTTGCAGCATGACTAACATATGCAATGGGGGAAGAAGAAAGGAGAGTCCTGCTGTTGGCAACAGTGTACTGATCTTTTCTTGTTGATATTTTTCATCTCTATCTGTTTTATCTCTTTGAAATTGTTGGCCCTGCTAACTCCTAACTTGAACAAATCTGTCCTATTTAGGTTTCCTTTTCATGATAGTGTCTGTTTCCCTTTAACCATAACAACAAATTGAATGAAAAAACACAATGATATAACTGCATTATTCACAAATAATCTCCCATGTGTTATAGCTAACTATAACCAACACTCTGCTTGGCCTTCACTTGTTTTAAAACACTGCCTATCTTACTGTTTTACACCCTGCTGCTTTACCTCTTCCTCTTCCTACATATTTATTTTAAGCTGAATCTTCACCATCTCTTTCTGTGTGTGTCTCTCGATCCTTCACTCTCTCTCCTGTTCACCCCTCCTCCTCCGGCTTCAGTTAATTCATGAACAGCATCATGATTGAATATTAATAATTCACATCAGCTCTCCCTGATGACTCATTACAACCCTTCAAATGGAGAAGGAGGGAGAGGGAGACAGGCATACACACAAGACAATATGAAAGCACACACACACTCACACACACACACACAAACACACATTCATGAAGGTATTATCCAGACAAAAGTTTTCTTTTTTTTAACTTCCATTTAAAAGTTTGATATTGAGCCACAGACAAACATGAACACACGTGTAAATTCACACATAATAATTACTTATTTGAACTAGTTAAGGTTGGGGTGTTGGTGTGAGGGCTGTGGCACAGTGAAATGGAGAGAAATTATAAATTGACTGGAGCAGAATTATTAAATGCCTTTGAAGGAATCTTTTCACAAAAGTGGAAGTAGAGTGCTTAAAATTTAACCTTCCCCTCTGGAGTGAAAACAAAAAAATAAGAAACTGACTTCATTGTATCAGTGAGAGCAGGTTTGTATGTGCGCATGTAATGTATGAGGGTGACATCTTGAGAGTGTCAAGGTAAACTCATTGAGTATTGGTTGTATATGTGTGCCTGTCCACACTGACGCACATCACCTAATGACAATGACAATAAGAACAAAACTAAAATGTTCCTTTATTTTCCTTTAATAAAGACGTTATTTTACTAGATCATGCTCCCTAAAAAGAAAAGCTATGCAGGGCAGGCCATGCTTTTTTGTTACATATGGGCATGTTATCGTGTACACTCTCCCCACTAAACTTTTGAAAGAGATAATGGATGCCATCACACCTCATCTGCTCACTATTATAAACAGTTCCCTTTCCTCTGGATGTGTGCCTGACCTCTTTAAGATGGCATGTGTTGAGCCGCTTCTGAAAGGGCCCATATTGGATACGGCTGACATGCAAAACTTTCGGACAATTTCTAAGTTTCCATTTATTTCAAAAACATAGGAGAAAGTAGCTTTGACACAACTTCTGGAGGCACTAAGGAACAATAAAAATAACATCTTTGAAAAGTTCCAGAGCGGTTTTCAGAAGCTACACAGTACGGAAACAGCTCTCCTTTGTGTGACAAATGACTGGCTGCAGACTCTGGACACTGCTCTGTCCTACTGCTGCTGGACCTAAGTGTAGCCTTTGACACCACAGAGTACATAATTCTTATTGAGAGACTGAGGAAATGGGCAGGAATCACTGGAGTGGTTCTCCTCTTACCTGGAAAACGGGAAGTTTTTTGTCTCCATCCAGAATTTTAAATCATCAACAGCTAACATCACCTGTGGACTGCCCCAAGGACCTATTCTGGGACCAATTTTATTTGCACTGTACATGTTACCCCTTGGACATATCATTCAACAACACATCTCTTTTCACTATTACGCTGATGATTATACCTCTCATTTAAACCGCATGAACTGAACAATCTAACCATACTGCATTCCTGTTTATCCAACGTCAAGGACTGGATGGCAGCTAACTTCCTATAATTTCATAGCAATAAAACAGAGGTTTTGATCTTCGATCCAGAACATCACAAACTACAGATACAGTCCTCCCTTGGTTCACTTACTACCAATGTTAAGCCCATGGCAAAGAACCTTGGGGTCACTTTTGATAGCCATTTATCCTTTAAGCAGCATATGTCATCCAAGCTGGTTTTTATCAATTAAGAAACATCTCCAAGATAATACACATGCTTAATTTTAATGCCAAAGAAAAAGTCATACATACTTTTATATCATCATGCCTGGACTACTGTAATTCTTTTTTTACCTGTTTAAACTCCCACTCAGTCTCACAACTGCAATTTATCCAGAACTCAGCTAACTTGAACTGAAGACACACTGAAATAGTGAAATAGCGAGTTCCCTGTGACGGCACCTGCCTGTCACTCAAAGCAACCTATGCCCTATGCATAACTTTAAGCCTTAATAGAATTTAAACAAGTGAGTTATATAAAAAGTTGTCATTAACAGGGAAATTAGCTATAGAGACCAAAACCTTTGTTTGTACTAGGATGTAAACATGTTTATTTCTGCTGTAAAGTTGGACATTTTAACATGGAGGTCTATAGGGACTGACCAAGCGGCAACCTCTGGGGCTGTAAAATGAAGCCAATGCGGGAGTGCCAAAAACTGCAGTTCCTTGAATGGCCACTTGAGGCTGGCCATTCAGTCAATCCCCATAGACCCCCATGTTAAAATGCCCAACTTTACAGCAGAAATAAACTAATTTCTCCTTTCATGACAGCTGTATGGGGGGGGGGGGGGGGGGGGGGGGGGGGGATGGGGTGAATTTTCACCTGTTTAAATTTTATTAAGCCGTAAAGTTATGCATAATGAAGGACATGGCTGCTTTGAGTGACAGGTCCGCCAGCCGCTAGGTGGCTTGTGGCAGCCATTCGGCCCACCTCTTTGCCCATTTTTGATTGGCTGGGAGCAGTGGTGGCTGGTGACTCAAAAAATTGGGGAGGACAGGGGGAAAACCAACATGGAATCTTACAACAAACCGCATAACTAATCGGAGGGGTGGGGGTAATGTTGTATGCCAATAAAACAATTTGCTTTTAAAAACAAAAACCCCTGAGTGGTGAGACAGCTGCTTCTTTAAATACATTCAGCATATACATATTGTTTCTAAACAAAGTGCTCATTTTAGCCGTGGAGTGGTTCAGGATGTGTGATTTTACCAACAAAGTGAAATTCAAATTTATAGTATTTTTCTATTGTGACAACAGATTTATGTTCACATCAAAAACAAACAAGATATCACATGATTTACACGTGTTTCCTATGTATTTTCTTAGTATACAGAAATATATAAAGTACCACAGAGCTTATAATCTGATACAGGTTCAGATCAGTGCTGAATACTAGAGAGACTGAACACTAAAAACATTCACAGATCTAAAAGTGTAGGTTCACATCAGAAAGTATTAATGCATGTATCAAATACATGACTTACACACTCTTATCTATATGCACCACATACAAAATATAGTCCACAAAGCTGACATGTTAATACCTGTTATTCTAGTTACTTTAAGCTATTACTCAATATATGATTCAGCTTAAAAACCAACTGAAGAAACTGTCACAAGCAAGCAGCCAGACCTCCTGCACTCATTCACTAATCGCACAACATCAACAGGTGACTGAACAACCACTCAATTAAAAACTGGATCAATAACAAATGAATGAATGAGTCCAGAAACCTCACTGTAACTTCAACAAGCAAACGACCCACAGCACATTATATGATCTCTGCTTCATTCTTGTTAAGGAGATAAATTCACACAACAACCACAGAGACATTTTAACCATCAGAGAAAAAATTAGCGACCAAAGAGACAGAGAGAGAAGCTGTATCTGACTCGCGTTATTTGACGTCTTCTTCTTTCTGTCATAGAGATGAAGTATTCATGTCATAACATCCATTTCTGGCTGTTGGTCATCTTGTTTGTTAGTTAACAGAACTTTGTGGCTGCTGGTTAAACAGTCTGATATCATTAGCAACAATGACAAACAAGCTAACTCTCCTGGTTGATTCTCCGGTTGCTTCTCTCTCCAGCCTCCCCGGCAACGTCCTGCTGTTGCTGCTGAACAGTCCAAATCTATTCTCCGGTTAGTTTAACAACAGTACTTAACAGTCCTTCCATGGATGTATAAAGAGTCCTTCAGGCTGCTACAACAAGGTAACTGTTGCATTGGCTAATGCAAGGAGCTATCTACTGCTCGTTATCTACTGCTGCTACTCTGCCTTACAGTGGAGAGAACTGAAGATGAAATCTGGAAACTATCATTGGACCAATGCAACGTCAATATTGCATTCTGGTTGTTGATTGGTTAGGGAGGACGTCCTCCCTTGGAGCGAAAACATTTTTTTTATAAATAATACTGAGATTTGGTAATGGTTTATTTCAACCAAATATTCTTTTTTATATTTTGATCTTCCTCTTGCCTCTCAAAAAATAGGGGAGGAGCAACTTCCTCTGCCTCTATGGACCAGCCTCCACTGGCTGGGAGTTAGGCAGCATCACGCACTGCCAAGATCTCGACGGCCGGAGCACCTTGCTTTGAGCTTTAATACCGCTCTTCACCCTTGGTTTTCAGTCTGGTCAGTAGAGTCTGCCGATCTCGGACTCCACTGCAGCTTTTAAGTGCCCCCTTAAAACTCACTTTTACAAGATGGCCTACACTTAATAATGTTTTCTTTTTCTATTATTGCATATCACATATTTCCTCTCTATATTACTATTTTATGGTGTTTTATTTAATTTATTTTTATTACTATTTTAACTGTGCTTGTTTTCATTATCATCATTTTAGTATTTTTATATGCACTTCCATATATTTTGCACTTTTATCTGTTTCATATTCAAGAGTTTGTTTTTTTATTGGCATTCTATCTGCTTTACAAGAGGTCATCACTTTTATTTACATACTTAGGTTTTGATCTTACTTATTTTATATATGTATGTGGTTATTTCTTTTACTTCAATTTCACTTGCTTTATATGAGCTCGTTTCTTTTATCTGTATTTTACTTATTTAAATATGAACTCATTTCTTTTATTTTGCACTTGTACTTTCATCTGTTTGTGTATAGGCTCAGTGCTGCTTGATATATGTGCTCTCATGTTCATGTTTATAATGAAATAATAACACACACAATAATAAATCACACACACACACACACACACACATACACCCACATTGTTTCAAAACCATTTAGCCCCATTAGTAGAAAGCAGAGTTGAACACCTTGCAGACTGCGAGGTGTGTGTCGATCGATGGAGGTTAAACCCAGGGTTCAAATATAAACAGCTGGATAAGTCACAATCAATAGCTCCTATCCCCTGGCAACTGGTCAATACCTCCACACCCCAACCCAGTCAAAGCAGAGAGAGAGGGAGACAGAGCCGGGTGGAGTTTCTCTGTGCCTGTTTTGCGATAAGGATGTTAATGAATATATACATAGTCACATACACACACACACTTTGCCCTGAGTTGATAACCTGTTAGCAGAGCTGTGGTAACTCAATAGAAAGCTGCTCTTATGAAAAAAACATGACCATTCCTATTGATTTTCCTGCCCTGCCAGAATACCTTCTGCTGCTAACATATTTTTACAAACTATTTTCACTCACACTACAAACAACACCGCATACACACGCATTAGCCTACGTCTAGGGTTACTCAATCAAGGCAATTCCTGCTTGTGAGATGAATTCCTGTAGTAAATACCTATAGTATTCCCTGTTTGTCATTTACATTTCTTGTATTTCTACCTATATATTGCACTGTTTTCTTGAAACAGGAACTTTTTTCTGTACCAAGCAAGAAACTTTACTTTTACAGTAGCACGCCTACTAGTGCTAGGAAGGAAATATTATTCCTTATGTGAGTGTGCACGTGTTGATGCTGTGTGTGTGTGTGTGTGTGTGTGTGTGTGTGTGTATGTTAGTCTCAGCGCTAAGCCATAGAGGAGATGGACTCCATATGCAGAGTGTTTTCACAGCCCTGAAGGAAATCATGACCATAGCAGAAAACCCACCAGATATTTCACTAAGGTCTCATTTGTCTGTGTCTTTGTGTGCGTGCATCTTGTGTGTGAGGGCATGATGTGTATGTGTGTGTGTGTGTGTGTGTGTGTGTGTGTGTGTGTGTGTGTGGGCATGTTATTTGTCTAAGCCTGTGTGTGTTCCTTGTGTAATTTTTGTTTCTATGTTGGCACGCACAGTGTATCACACCCACCTCTCTGTGACCAGCGCAAAATAAAAATATACCTTGCATGCCAGTCCAAGGGTTGGGATGTGTGTGCGTGTGCATATGTGTGTTTGTGCATGTGCTTCCATGGGTGATGAGTGGGCGCTGGCGGTGCGACATTGGTGTGTAACCGCTCAAAATGAGGGCTCTCCACTTCAGCAAAAGGCCATTGGGGGTGCTGTAGGATACAAATGTGTCCACAAATACAAGCACTGACACAAGGACAAACACACACACACATATTTTTAAGGGTAAATTATCAGTGATGGTGATTCTTAGAGTGAGTCTTAGATGACATTTATTTCAACCATTGGGCTATAAATCACTCATAAATCAGACTAAGAGGGAGAAGAAAACGTACAAGAGGGATTTTGATCACTTACTGATGAAGAATGTGTTTAATTTTGACCATCTAACCATACCAGACAGGCAGCATCTCTCACCTTCTCTCTCTTCTCCATCATTTTGTCCTGGTTATCGAAAGCCGGCATCGTGGGAGAGCATCCTCGTTCAGTTCTCAGTCTTGTCTCAGCGTAGAGAAGCCGTCTACCGCCGTTCCCACCTAGACACAAGACCAGAGGAGATTGGTTGATTGTTTCTCATGCAGGCTCTAGCAGGGCTTTATCACTGCGATAAAGTTGGGAGCCGGGAGCTATCAGTGATGGCAGGCCAGCTAATACAGCTCAGCCTGAGCCAGTCTAATCATTTACAGCAGCGGTCGAACCCGGACACACGGCTCTATTAGCCCACTAGCATCATAAGCCTGATTATGGAGCACTTCCTCGTTTGTCGCCTCTCTGTCTGTTTGCTTGTCTGTCTATCTGTGCACAATGAGGCTTTTGGAAGGAAGGCTTCTGAGGGATGCATAAAGGGGAAAGTGTGAGAAATCAGCAGCAGAAGCCAAGAATCAAGAGTGGATGAGGGATTGAGCGTGAGGAAGATGAGACATGAGGTAAAGAGGAGATGAGTCCGAGTGTCAGTGTTGAGTAAAAGTAAGCAAGTGTGCTGAGTTTGAAAAGTGCCATGGGATGGATGTAGAGGACAGGTGTAAGATATGAACTTGTCTGAGTGCCAGAAGGAAAAAAAAAAGGCATCAGTGATTACCTAAAGAGCCATGGACTCAGGAGACAGCCGGCCTTTATGAAGGGATCAATAACCATTCATGGTTGGCTGCTCTGGAACCAGCAGTTTTTCCTCTAACGCACACAGATCAATACAGGTGATTATCAGGGTTAACCCTTCAGTCTCCGACTCTGATCTTTTTTCTCCAGACAGCAAGACATTTAGCTCGATATCCTTAGATAACAAGCTGAAGATTAAAACACATACAGGTTAGCAAAAAGTATTGACATTACAGCTAAAAGATGTTGGTTTGATACTGTACTCATGAGGAGTGGAATGATGGAAACAAATTGAAAATACTTTTCCAACTGAGACAAAGTCCCACAATGACCCTCTCTGAAATTGATTTCAGTTCAGTGCTGCTGCACTTTTATGGTAAGAATCTGGCATAATGTCATTGTCAGCAGAGAAAGTAATGAAATAATGAGTTATTCCTCACCTTTTGGGCCCTCCTCCGCAACATTTGAGTGTGGTATTGTGTGTTTTGTATGATGATGCCCCTCTTGCCCCAGGTTGACTCTATGTCTAAGGTCAACCCCTCTCTCTCATTAGTTCTGACCCTCTGCAACCTCCTCTCATCTCCGGTGACACGTGGGTCAAACCAAACACACTAATTATGGGAATTCGAGGTGGAGAGTGTCAATGTTTATAAGCTAAAAAGAGGCAAATAATAATTAAAGCTGGGGTAAACAGTGGGTTATGACACTGTCTCATAATTCAGTTTTTCTCACCTACTCTTTACCATAATGTTGGATGCTATGAGAGACTCTATCAGGAAGTAAAGACACTCTGGATTATTTGGCTACCTGACAACAGGTAGCCAAAACTTTGATTGTCTTTATTCACATGAAGAACACCAAATGGACATTCATGGCACTCTTGTACACATCTGTACACACAGACACACACACACACATGCATGCACTGCCAAAATTCAAATTCCCCATGCAAACTGTTTGCCCTGTGTCAGCCTTATGGACATTTATATGGCCAGACTCACACAAAGAGTCCAACAGCGCACATCAGAAAACATCTGATTCTCTTTATCACCGCTGCTTCTATTTCACACTGATCCAAAATAGACATACTTGCAGACTCACACAGGCACACACACACGATCTACCTCTGATCCAAAATACCTCTAGAACAAATAGAAAACAATTCCAGGCATTTTTTTCTGTCAGCCGCCAGCCAGAAGCGCGTGGAGAAATGGTTTACATGCTAGCATGGAGAGAAAGTAACAGCAATAGGCCTAACGATTTATTACAACCACACTGAACACACACACAGAAGCACACGTACACCACTTACACACTGCATGTGCACACACAAATATGGACATTCATGCCTATTCAATAAGCTTCCTAAACCCCTGATGGCATACTATTGAGTGACATGCAGAGAAACAGAAATATGAGGGGAAAAAAAATAATCGAGAGTGACAGAAGTGTTTTGCAATTCAAAGTCACTCAAAAAAACAATGTATATTCCGAAACAGTATGGTGCCGCTAAACAAAAGCGTATGGTTGGCGGCAGAAAGAGAAAAAGAGGTAAAGAGAGAGAGAGGAAGACAGAGAGGGGCTAAGATAACGAACCATTAAACTTGGCACCGCTGTCCAAAATCCTGAGGAGAGAGAGATAGAGCATCTTTAAACACTGTCATTTGACTTTGAACAAAGTGACTTTTGAAGTGAAAGAAGCCGTTTCCCCCTTTTTCCTTTTTTCCCTTCCCTCCACATTTTAATGCTCCCTGCTCTATCATGTAAATCCCCATTCAAATTAGTTGGGCATTAGAGCCCTCAGCAGTAATGTCAGAGAGACTGAATGAGATGGGGGACTTAAGCACCTAACGAACAATGAAATTCCCAAGCCTTGGGACAGGACAATTAAGAAGCAGGCTTAGCCAATGATGAAAATTTATTGCTATCTAATACATATTTCTATTTTCTGAACACTAACCAATTTGAATGTGATTAAGGGGGGTGGGGCGCTTCATTAAAGAGACGCTGGCTCTCAGAGGTCGCTGGGAGAGAAGCCTTTTGATGTTAAATTACAAATACGGAGGAGAAAGGCACTGCCATTGTCTTTTTGGGGTCCAAGTATTGTTTTCTGCGGTTCCCCTTAAACGGGTTAGTTAACCCCTCACTGTCCAGGAGAGATGCTAATATGAAGGGGCCTGGGGGAGCGAGAGGGGAGGAGGGCAGGAATGGAGAGGGCTTTTTAGTGGGATAATAGACAAAATAAATGCCTTAGCGTTTATTCCTTTCATCAGAATGAAAGCATCCATCCATTCATTGTTTCCTCCTTTTTCCTTGTGCGTCAGTCTGTCTGTTGGCCCTGCTCTCAGTGGGTGTCTTTAGCGCTGTTGGAGCCAGTTGCACAGGAAGCTCTGGTGAAGGGAAAAAGCACAGAAGGAGTAAAGCTAACAAGCCTGTTTGAAAACAAGACAATTCGTAGCAGATTCACACTTCATGCTGCCAATACATTTTGCCAAAATGTGATTTTATTCCACAACCACAGTAAGATGCAGTGATATATAGTGATTTCTTTTTTTTTTTTTGCCCTAACTCATCATGTGAAGTCTAAACGACACATTTAGCAGTCCCATTGTTAGGTTAAGGTTTTGTATATTGGTACTACAGTTCTGACACCTGTCCATTCTCTGGTGATAAAATAGAAGAGGCTCTGGTCCGCACAGTGTTTTCTGTGCAAATCAGTGAAAGGAAGGCGCTGGTGGTCCGTGTATGGGCCAGCAGGAGTAAGAGGAGAACCCCAGGGCAGAAACCTCCAAGCTGAGAGCCAAGGCATCAGCGTCACGTTGTTTTCAGCCAGATATGAAGCTCTGGGAATGGCTTACCAGAATACTCAGAAAGAGGAGAACAACGCTTCTTTTGTTATTTAACTGTCCTGCTCTGAGAGAAGGACCATAATTCGGGTCGGAGAGGAGAGCAGCAAACTGTGCATATATCTTCTCCCCTGCAACACGCACCAGGGCCAGATTAATTTGCGTTAATAGATGCGTTCTCAGGCCTAGTTTGGAGGGGATAAAGGACATTTTCATTAACTTTCTTTATATTTAATGTTCAATTAGTTGCGGGTATAACCGGACCATAATCAGATGGAAATATGGGCAGGAATTAATGCCCCGGCAGGAAGAAAGAAAGACCAAGGGATTGGTATGCACCCAATGCAAGACGTGTAGATGTGTGTGTCTGCATGAGGTTATGTGTGTGTGCTTGTCTTCATGAGAGTGTAAAACCTGATGCTCAGCATGCATAATATTACAGTACAAAGGTATTAAATCTCATAAATATATTTATAGAGATTAGATGAGATATTTACATGAATACACAAATATGTGCTGTTGTGTCAGGAGCAATGCCGGTGGGGGAAAGAGAGAGAGAATGGAGGAAGTTTACGACAGCATAAAGAGAAAATGAATGACACGGAAAATAGAAAAATCAAACGCTTTATTGTGTGGGTGAGGCATGCTTTTATCATCCTGATAGGCAGTGTTTAGTGTCGTGTGTGTGTGTGTCTGTGACTGATGCGGCGTGTTGTGTTGCATGTCACGCCGAATGATAGGATTACTCATTTTCCCCTTAGCAGAACACAAATCACTCTTTTATCCGCCATCATTGAATCTTTCCAGGGTTAAGTGTTTATGTTCACAGCTTCTCACCACGCTCTGCATGTGTGCATGTGTGTCTCTTTTGTGCATTTTGTTTGTGTGTTCAGCAGAATATTCCTTCAACCTTCAACAGCAAAGTGAAATGGCAGAAACTAAATGACTGCTAAAAAAACAGTGACGTCTTGTCTCTCGTCTCTACAGAGCCCTGAAGTGTGTGTGAGTGCATGCATTTTAATGTGTCTTTCCATCGCACACTAAGCAGTTTACTGACTGAGATGTTGAAACAGAGGGCTTGAAGAAGAAATGAAAAGACACAAGTTTCACTAACCAGCAGAAAACTGACTTAAAATGAAGCATTGCTTATGTGTGTGGGTGGTGTCACTATTTGTGTGTGTGTGTGCGTGTGTGTGTGTGTTTGAGGGTTGGGGGGGTTAGATATGAGGTCACTGTCTGGGGATTCATGGCCCGCAGTCTTGCATAGCACACACAATGAAGACGATGACAACAACTCATTCTTTGCCTGAGAAGATCGTGTAAAGCATCATGCCACTTCCTGTGAAGCCCGCTGGTGGCGATATAGCAAAGTCTTAACAAGCAGATTTTCATTCCACCTTGTCCGCTCTAACACTCTAATTCCTTTCTAGAGGTGGTTTAAGTGGAGGTTAAGACGTCACCTTTCTGATACACCTCGTGTCCTGTGCTGCCCCTCTCAATCCGCTTTGCAGCTTTTTTGACATTCTCTGCCTCTGTTCCTCTCCTTCTTTCTATCACACTGACACAAATATAATCACGAACACAGAAAAGCTGCTGCAGTAGTTCTGCGTGGGTAAGTAAGTTATGAGGATGTCAAACTGAATAGTAAATTCAGACATTATGCATCACCACAGAATGTACAACACATGAGCATATCGTAGATTTGGGTATGGACGGTAGGGACATATCTCTACCAATATAAAGGTGTTGTCAGGTGATCTAAAACAATCTAGCCGCTTTAACTCCACGTAATGTTAATGCTAAGATCTCTGTGTGTTTTCTGCAAAAAATTTATGCTATTATGATAAAGAGTGAAAGAGCAGGATATGGGGGATACTCAACCTGATGATCTGGCAACCCTCAACTTCAAGCTGACTAGCAGCAGCTCGGCAGCAGCAGAAGTAGTAGTTGGTATTTATTAGCAGCAGTTACTATTTATAGTTTAAATGTTCCAAACGTCACAGAATTGAAAACGACTCCACTGACAAAACTCAGATCATTTGATAGTATATTTAATTTCAGGTATTAGGTGTTGTTAGCTAATTTGTGATTGTCACTCAGACATGCAGTTTAATTAAACAACTTTATTACTGTTGGTGAAAATTCCTCCCAAAAGCAAGTTAAGACATCTGGTCTGTTTTAAAGTGGAACCAAAATGTCAGTAACAGTTGAGCTTAGTTAATAAGAACGCTCTGTAATCAATCCAAACATTCATCTTTGAAATTAGTGGGAGAAATATTTACTATTCAATACTATATCTCTGCTTTTCTATGAGTGGATCAGGAACAGAGTTATTACTGCATATCAGTCATTAAGATATGAACATTATTTATATGCTAAATTAGCCACAGCTTGTCCAACTGTTTTGTTTGTGACAGTCAGGCTTTTTTTTTTTTATGATAATCCTGTCAGCAGCAGCCTGAGCAGCACACAGACACACAGACAGGTGAGCTGCAGCCTCTCAGGTGAACTCTGATGTCATAGTGAAAGATCCAGCCATGAGGTCAGGAGTTGAATGAAAAATAATACAAATAGAGGTTTTTGAGATGATTTAAAGGTAAGTTTGAGCATCACTGTGGCTCTGTCATGAAACTCTTGAGTTGTGTCGCCTAAATACACAAACTGAAAGAAGGACAGAATCTCACATGAGGTTTGAAAACCTTCCAGCAGTGAGTTACAGAGCAGCACATTATAGGTTTCTATGCATTTATTTTATTATGACAGTCTATGTTATTTTTGAATATCAATTTTGGTCTCAGATTTATAGTGAATTAGTTTATCAATAAAATAAAATATAAAAATCAGAGAAAAAAATCATGACACAAGTCCAGTTTCAGGCATGTCAGCAAATGCATATTCAGTAAACTATTTTGCAGAGTCAGGCTCTTTATGTGTGTATGCGTGTGCGCACATCTGTGCCTATGAAAGAGAAAAGAGTGGTAGAGAGCGAGTATACATACGCAATTATTTTAGCCGTGCAACAAAAACTGTCCTTACCAAAGTTAAAACCAAACCTACACCCTTGGTACGATAATTGTGAGCCTTCATACATAGTGAAGGAGGATGAAAAGAAAAAGTTAAATACTGTGTGTTCAGAAGGGTCACAAGGACAACGAGGGATCATCTGTCAAGGTTATGCTTCATCTTTTTTTCCTATTAGATCTAAGATATATAAATGTGTATTCTGTAATGAATAATAAAAGCCAAGATGAGAATCATTTGAGGACTCTGTCTGCCATGTTCTCAGAATTTCATATTCAAAAACACACTGCTTCAAGACATCAACCACACTCTATTAATTTATTTTCAAACCCCTTTCAGTGACTGGAATACTTTCTAGTTTGACAAGGACAGCTGTGGGATGACTTAACTTAGAGAAAGAGAGAGGAAGACACAGAGAATCTGCACCCGCAAAATGCTAACTGCTTGTATGCAATGTCCTCCACTTTTGAATTAATTTAATCAACATGCTATAATAAAAAAGTCTGATAACACTATGTGCATTTCATTAGTCCTTCATGTCTGTGCCATAATAAACTAGTGATAGATGAAAATAATCTTTAATCATAGTCAGTGAAATTTCTAGTCATTGGGAATGAATAGCAGATTTACAAATCCAATGTCCCCTCTGCTTGTATTGGCTTCAGTGTTTATGCACTCCATCCAAGTGAATTCCTTTCCTACTTTCAAACAATTTCATGCTCCAATTCCAAAGCCTACTGCTTCAAAGATAACAAGGAAACATGGAGGAAATTCTGATCATTTGGCTAAGATCCCCTCTGAGTTCATTAGCTGCCTGCATTAATTAAAAACAAACAGGATAAATTGACCACAAATGGAATTTTGGGTGAAATCTTGTCAGCAATCCAATAATGGTGTGAAAAAAATATCATTTCAATTACAGTGTAAGCTGTCTAAAGCTGGGGTCAGATCTGCTCCTCTCCATTGAACTTCAGGGCTTCCCAGGCTCTGTCTTGGTGAGAGTATCCAGGGACTTGAACACGGACGATTACTGAGGTAATTTGGCTGAAAGCCCACTTGAATTGGCCCAGACCCTCGATACTATCAGCTTCACAATTAACCAACAAAAACAGATAACCTCCAAATCTCTGCAAGCCGTTGCAGCTATAATAGCTCACCAGTCTTGCCCAACACACACACACACACACAAACACTGTACGTACACGCACACACATACTGTACATATACAGATACAGTACAGATGTACACACTTGCGAAATCACACACGAACGCTCGCACAAACCCAAATACACTGCAGGGATTTCAGTCCAATTAACATGCATGCAAAGCAATTTAGAACCCAACAAGATGTTTTTGTCTGACTGCTCCAGGGTAATTTAGCACTTCTGTTTCCACACAAGCCTGCCATGGAGGGAGGGGAGGAAGAAGCGAAGAGGGGTTAGAAAAGTGGAATGGATTTCTTGATTAAAACTGGCCTTTTTCCCCCTCTCTCTGCGTACAGAGGCGTGTGGCTGCGGCTACACACATGCAGCAAACATGCAGCGAATCCATATGCCCTAATACAGAGGCAGCATCATTGTTAATTTCCTTTGTTAGCTGTCTGCTCCCCTGGTCGATTTAATTTGTGGTGGTGTTTTAGTGAGCGGTGGTTAGGAATTGAATTAACAGACATTCGTTTGCTCGTGCATTCCTCTGTCTCCGTTCCGTTGTGTGTGTGTCAGGTCTACATACTCTTCAATAATTGGACTTAGATTACAGTTGATGTGAATGCATGATCACACTGATGCCTCTCTGCAACAGACGTCCGGAGATGGTTAGTTGCCTGACGTGATTTCTCTAACAGCTTGGCATTCATACCTAAATTATGACTGAGCAACAAGCAGAGAAACAGGACACTTGTAAATGTGCAAGGAATTTTTATGAAAACAAAGAGCACCTTTGGTTGATGCCTTGATCTTTTATTTGGCATCCCTGTGACTCAAACATCACTATCTGTCTCTCTATCTGACGCTCACATATCAGAGTTTTGTGTTGCTGACTTTTTCCACTGCGAGGTAATTGTTTGGCAGCGAAAGAGCGGTAAACAGATGGATGTGACAGGTGAGATGTGAAGATGCAAAGTAAGGAGACATTAAGGGGGAGACAGAAAAACACACCAGACAAATGCAGTGAAAAAGAACAACAGAGCACAAATCTGGGCCTCCCACCTTCGTAACTTCCTCCTCCTCATTCCTTCTTCACGTAATTAAACCTATAGTCACTTTCAATTAGCTAGCCTTTCTCCCCGTGCACGCCTTTATGCAAAAATTAATTAGTCAATTAGCCAATTAACATGTGAGCAGGTCTTTGTGTTAACGAGGCTTTTACAAGCTGTGGCAACCCTGCAGTAATGGCAGACAGGCAATAGATGCCATGGGACTAGTTTACACCACACATATTCTGCACAACCAGGCTGCTGGCACACCATCCTGGAACACAAGCACACACACAGACACACACACACACACACACTTTAAATTACTCTGCTGCAAACCCTTGACTCATACTCCACACAGCAGATGGACTTGCTTGCTTATTTTAGACCAGTGCAGTGATTAGATGTCTTTCATTAGGTGAATCAAGTATGTTGGGACTGGACTGGAGTGAAGCCAGCAGTCCCAGTAGACTCCTAATGTTGCCGCATTGAGGCCCACCGCTCTACACTGTTCCCGCTAAAAGTGCCGGCCCTTCCTCTATTAGGCCCAGACCACAAATCACAGCAGTTTATTTTTACTGTACATTGTACACAGACACACATCCCCCCCCCCCAGTCAAATTATATGTGTGCCCTCTCTTTCTTACTCTCACACACAAAGACAGAAACGTGCACACAGTCCAGTTGTATCGGCATGCGTCTGTTCTGTGTCTGTGTATAAATACAGCCAAGAGACAGCAGTAATGGCTCCTGCTTCAAATAAACAGAGAGCAGAGAAGCCTCCCATCCCTGCTTCCCTCTGACCTAAATCACGGCTGGACGGACACCCCACTTCCTCACGCTGGACGTTCTCAAGGAGACCAGGGCTCCGCTACCAGAGCTCTGTGTGTGTATGTGTGTGTGTGTGTGTGTGTGTGTATATGTGTATCTGTGAATAACTGGAAAGGGCGAGCAAGAAAGAGAGGCAGTGAGGGTTGAGGGTTGATATATTCCACATGTTGCTCACAACCCAGACACAACAACTCCTCGGCATTAGGAGGAGTGTTATGAAAAAGAGAGGAGGCTGGGAGAAGTTTCTGCTGGTGAGTAGAGGGAGTTATCGAGGGTATGAGCTGGTGGGGGTGGGGAAGGAACAACACCCAGGCTTTTAGGAGAGAAAAAAGGAGGAAAAAGTGTGAGCTGCGTAGGTTTTAAGTGTGTTGAGATGAGGAGGGGGGGTGGGAGGATGGGGGGGGGTGGAGGGTGTAAAGAGGAGGAAGGCGTAGAAGCAAATGAGGAAAGGTCGCGGAAGGTTCACGTAAAAAGCGCCCTCTGATCAGCAAAACTGTGACCAAAAAAAGAACCTGTCATTTCAGGCTCAACTCACACAAATACACACCTACGCACACGCACACATTTTATGCTGGTAGCGGAGATCTCTCTGTCAGTAAAGAGCACCGGCCTCCTTGAGAACGTTTATTTTCCCGTTCCGTCAATCTAAACAATCCCTTAAAAGGGATTGCAGATGTTTATAGGGCTTCACAGAACAAATGCTGCCTTTCTGACCTGCAGATACACACACACACACACACACTCTTACACACAAGCATGCAAATATACACACACACACTCCCCCCAGCGGAAGAAACAGATGCAAGCGCTTGTAATGAAGACACACGCCATGAAAGAGGAAGGCAGGCACAGAGGATGGGACCACAGCTTAGTGTCACTGACATAATAAACAGTTTTACTTAAACATACAGATGATGTACGTTGTATGATCAAATTTCATTAATTAATAGCCACTTGTCTAACTTTAACCTGATCAGATAAATTAGAGTGTGTAGAGGGTTCTTTTCACAGAAGAAATAAAAGAAGAGGAAAGGAAAGGCTGTGTGTGTTTGCCTGTTTTTTTTTAAAAGGCTTGTTAAAACGGCTGCCCGCTCTGCCTGGGCTCTAAAGCCACTCAGACAAGCAGTGTTTTAGTGTAAACACACACAGTGGTTTTCCCCTTACATGGCCATGTGCTGCCAAACTGTGTTTGTGTGTGTGTGTGTGTGTGTGTGTGTGTGTGTTGAGGATGGGTGATTATGGTCATTATTAACCTGCTCAGTGTTTGTGTGTGTGTACTGGAGGGAGCTCATGTTCAAGAACAATGTTGTTTATACAGTGCCAGGTATTTTATGTCATCGACACTGTACCCTTTTACAGGGCGTATCTCTCATCTCACACACACACACACACACACACACACACACACACTGCTGTAAGCGCTCTGCGGTTCGGGTTTATTCGCACCCAAAAAAAAATCCATTTGGCAAAAGCAGCGAAGAGTAAATGGTACGTTTAAGTGCAACAACTTCTGAGCTGCGGGGAGCTCGTCATTTTTGTGGGACAATATCTTCTGGCTCTCTCATACACTCTGCGCCAGTGGTCAAATAATTTTCAAAATTGGTGACTTTAAAAAACTTTATCCGGGATTCTTTTTGATTGCTCTGACACTTTCACCGTTAGTTCATTAGTTCTATCTGTGGCCATATATGGCAAATAAATGAAGTTTGAGTGTTTTTATAGCCTTAAGACAGTGCAGTCTCCTATCAGAGGATAATGTGTCTTTATGATAGTGACTATTATAACTTTGGGCAGTCAGACAGGGACACAGGGGAGTGTGAGGGGTTGGGAGCGGGAGGGGTTGGGGGGGGGTGGGGTGGATCCCCTAAGTCTTGGTAATGAAGCTCAATCCATCTCTCTTCCCTCACACACACACACACACACACATATGCACACACTCAAATTGGCTAACTCTTGAGGCTCCAAAGGCACCGAACATTGTGATTACGACCAGTTGGCCATGAAAAATTAACAGGTTTATCTCTTTCCCCTCTCTCTCTCTCTCTCTGTCTCTCTATACTCTGTGTCTCTCTGCCCCTCTCTTTATGGTAGTTACTCTTTGTACACCCCCATCCCCCTGTTCTGTCCATCTCCACCCGTCTCTACATCCAGCCCAGTGATACTTTTCCAATTTTCCTTCAGTGTCTCCCACTGAGCCCAGGGGAGGACTGGGGGAGAATGGAGCTGTGATTAAGTTGATACATTCTAGATAATAAAAGCAGAATGGCTATCATTCTCTTCTCTCTCTTGTACGCAAGAGAGCTTCAGCCCCTCCGCCCCACCCCGCACGCCCCCTTCTCTCTCTGCTGTGGGCAGTTTGGACACTGATAGACGAACCATATGTAAGGACAATGGATGGGAGACAGTGCAAAGATGAGAGGGAATCGCCTAGATATGTACAGACGGGTTCCTTCTCCTCTCTTTGCTTGATATCATGCATTACGTTTCCACTTGGCGGTGTCACACATGTTAGAGTCAGCAGGAGATACGCTCAAGTCCTCCTATCAGCCAAAGCGTCTGTCTGTCCTCCTGCCTTTTTTATTCTCTGCTTTTAGTCCCTATTCTGCACCACAAGCTGTCTGTGTAATGCATTTTTTTTTTGTCCATGTGAATTTCTCAATTCTCAAATTGATGCCACCGCTAACATGACTGTGTGCATTATTGACAGCAGCAGCGTTTATTCCAGCCCCTTGGGTGTAAATAAGTACCTTGTTGACACTGTGCTGACTGTGAACTCAAACAGGCTTTTAAGGGTGAAAAAAGGTGCCAATTAGGACAATAACACTTGTAACAGTGTCGCATGTGAAATTATAGAAACAACTCTCACATGAAGCTCCGTTCTGTCTCACATCATCCTGCTTTCATAACCTGAGTTGAGGAATATGTTTTTCTACAGAACACCTTTTTATTTAACTAAAAGAAGCCAGAGTTCTCAGATGTATTTTATTTGTTTCTCTTTGTTTTATTGAAGAACTTTGCCTGAATAAAATTGGCAAAAATATAATTTAAAACAGAAACTCTGATCAAAGAATGAGCAAAGAAGTGTGTACAAGACTACAAATCTGAGTAAGCTTTCAGGACTTCAGTTCTGTGCAACGGACACATTTTGATTGGAAACAAAAAAGTTTTGACAAGCAGTTCTTGGTATTAGTGTTATGCTGCAGTGAACACTGCTAAAAGAAGCCTCTGTATTTACCATATTAGATGAACATGAACACTTTGTAAAGTGGGTTTTATATAACAAATACAGACAACTGACTTCTGAGCATGAGGACCTCTTGAATTTCACTATTCACAAACCATAAAATATACAGTAATTCTCTTTCTGTCCCAACAATAGTTTTTTATTTCTCACTTCTTCTTCCTAGTAGGCACATACCTGTACCTATCTCTACACACACACACACACGCACACACACACACACACACACACATACACACATACTGAGCCCACAATTACAATGTAGTCAAAGAAGAACTGTCAGTCAGTGACCTTATCATTTATGATGGTTCCAGTCCAGTCTGCAAAGCCAGGAATCACAGCAATCTTTATGTTACTGTCTACCTTCATTCCACCCTCACTAAGTCTTAATATTACAGTAATATAAACTCACTGTCGGCAGGGGAAGATCCCCTAAATATTGAGATGCTTAGACTTTAATGGCACAAGAACTGGCCTTGACGCTGTCCCAAAATACACGCACACACACTCACACACACACACAAAAGGGTCCGGTAAAAACAGTCCAAGGGGAAACGGACATTCGAGTGCTCTTCTGCCAACGGAACACTTTGTTCCTCCAGAACGTAAACATACTGATTTATCTCAACAGCTCTCTTCAAACACGGCCGCCTCTCTTCCTCTCCTCCTCTTCTCCTCTCTTCTGCAACCTCTCTTTCTCTCCAGCTCAGTGCCCTGCTGCACCCCGCTGCCCTCTCTCACTTTGGGAACTTGTGATGTCTGTGTTAACGCTCACAAACACTGGCGGCCTCGTTCTCTTATTCTCTCTGTCTCTCTACCTCGCGTCAGTACTGTTCCCATGCTAAAAAAAAAAAAAAAAAGCTTGCCCTCTCACACACTCGAACCCCTCGCACCAGCCCCTGCACGAGGTGGAGAGATGCTGAGAGCAGCTTTGGAATAAAATGACGAATCAAGCCCTCCAAAACTAAGGATGACCACTCTCTGTACCTACCATGCACTCCAGCTGGCCTTTCCTTTTTTCCTACACCCTCATTCCTTTTACAGGCTAGCTAAATACATGCCACCCTCTGTTTCCCTTTCCTTTTCTCTTTCTCCTCTCTCCCAGGATACAAGTTTGATGGCTTGCACTGATTCCAACATCACAGCCAGACTGACAGTTGACATTCTCTCTTCTTTAAAAACCTGTCCTGCTCCTTTATTTCCCTCGCTCTTCTCAGATTGCCAGACTATTGTCAAAGGTATAGCACTGGGGTGGGGGGGGGAGCAGGAAGGGAAAGAGGGGGAGGAGGGAGTGGAGGGAGGGAGAGATAGCAGCTTCCATAGTCTTCTGATTGTGTGATTTCAGGGATTGGGGTGAGCAGAAAAGAAGGTAGAGCAAAAGTGAAAGCAGAAAGTGTATGGAAAGAATAAAAGAGACAAAAAGTATGTGAGAGAGGAGGTAGATAATACAATACTGGCGGTGTCACTTGCTTTCATTCATTCATTCATTCAAGACTTCTTCTTACAACACATATCTTACTAACAAATACAGATGCTGAATATCAGTGACAGTAAGAGTGCAAAAAAACCCCAAAATTGTTCTTTTCCCCCACCTGCTGTTAGCTTCTGTGTACATTGTTTACATCTCTCATGACTTCCTCTGCTCTTTTCTTTCTGTCTCCCACCTCTCTCATGGAAAGATTTCCACAACAAAAGACACAGCTCTTGTAATTGAGTTTGTCCATGTGGAAAAACAATACAAGCCAGAAAAATACTTAATGCCTGGTATTTTGTATACATGTCAGATCGCATGAGTGTAAGTTTAAATTGGGACCGTTAGTGCATTGTGTGTAAAAAAAAAAAAAAAAAAAAAAAAAAAAAGAGGTAGAAGAGCAGGGTAGAGAGGAAAGGAGAGGAAATGGAGAGGCACGGTGCTTACAGTAAATGCTCTACACATGGAAATGGAAAACTTCTTCAGTTTTATCAACAGTGAGTGTTGAAAAATGTGTTTGAGACTATGTATAAGCACCAAACCGAAGACTATCTGTGACTGTTTTATCTGTTTACTTTGCTATATTTATTGTCAGTTGATAATAAAAGATTCACTCTAAGTTTGTATTAGCTTTTACAGCAGGTCTTTGCCATGCAGGAAGTCATTTGTTTTATGCTTCTAATAGCAGCAGCAATTGAAATAAATAACAAGGAAACACTTACGCAGACACACTACACAGGGCCGCAACCCAAGATGTCACAACTCTCCAACACAAACTTAGTGCTTGTATTCCTCTTTATTCCTGTCTTTATTAAGACAGACAAGATCATAGCACAGTTGTGTGGGATGAGTGGAAATAAAAATATTTGTCCACCACAAATCTATTTTGTTTTTTCATTTGGTTGCTAATAAATGTTGACACTAATAAGTGGACATTGTAGGGTTACATTTCTGTCAATGAATATTATTTTTACTAAATAAAAACAAGCACAGTGGAGGTTGAAGGTTCAAGCCAGTGGCAGCAGAAAATCTTTTTTCTGTCTCCTTTTTTTTTTTTTTTCTGAAGAGGCGTCTCCCCTCTCAAGCCCTTACCCCCACTTTTCCTCTCTCTGCCACTCGTCCGTCTGTGTGATGTGTTTAAGCCAATCCCATAATAAAGGATGCGGCCATACATATTCATGATAGAAATCTAGTAATTAGTAACCCCCCCCCCCCCTTTCCATGCACACACATACACACACGCACACGGGCCTCATGCATATGTATGTCCTTGGCAAACAAAGGCAGTGGCAGCGTGGGGCATTCTCTATTAACACACACATCCACGTGTGATGGCACAGATAGCAGCCCTGCCACTCATACACACACGCACATGTGCAAACACATCTATGTGCATGTACACAGACACACACACTCTTATTCACACACACACACACACACACACACACTGAGAGATGGCAAGGTTGAGAGGGGAGGGGTTTCCCTCTCTCATCAATAGAGAACCTATAATTTCCTTTGGGTTGAAAAACAGCCTTAAACACAGACTCAGATCAGCGCTGACTCCCAACTACTCACTCATTCATTGTCTGACACACACACACACACACACACACACACACACACACATACATACACTGACAGCCCTGCATCACTATTGCATCACATTTAACAAAAGACAGTGAGGCATATTTAAGAATCCAAACCCTGGTGGGACGCTGCCTCCTCAACTCCCATCTCTCTGCAAACACTCCTACACACACATACACAATCACCCACTCCCTGAATGTTATCTCTCACTGAACAAAAACAGCTGAATGCAAGTGAGAATTGGAACAATCAATGTAAAATGATTGCGTCATGTGAAGCACGTCTGTTGCTTTGAACTGAAAGGGTTGGTGGGTTTAGCTTTTGTGGAACGGGGGTTTTATGCCATCTGACATCCTGAGCCTTCCAGCGGAGAAGTTTCGTTCCAGTTTTGCTGAATTAGATGATACAAAGACAAGGAAGACAGGTGAGGTGAGGAATGAGTTATAGGTGACAACAAGCTCAGGGGGGGAGGGAGGATTTGACAAACTAAGACAGAGAGAGTGGGGTGATACTTTATGCAACATTTCTCACCAAAAAAGCTATTTTGTTAGACTACTTCTTACTGTCTTATCTGTTTTTATCTGTTTGATTTCCTGTTATACTTGAGGATGCAAACAGGCACCTGCACTTGTGCACTTAACTGTACATGTCTAACTCTTATGGTCACACAAGACCAAGTGACTGACAGATTGTACAATACCTATAATTCTTCCTTTTATTTTCTTTCTTTCTGAAATCCAGTCAACTTTGGAAATAAGATGTCAGCGGCATGCAGAAGAGACAAAACATTCTACCTTAAGGAGAAAAGATGTAGTTAAACTTTAGAAATGTTACTCTTACAAGTACTTTAAACACATTGGCTTATCTGAGTCCAACAGGCAATTTATTTGGAGTGAAGATGTATTTATGGCTACCCACAACTTAAGTAAATACACCTGCACAATGTAACAAACACCCCCAGGAAGTTTGGTTCAGTTTTACCGACCTGGTGAAAGTGAGGCCATCGGGCAAAAACAATGCCAAACTTATTCCATCATTGCTGAAGAAAGAAGATGGCAGCAGGGAGCGGAAAAAGAAAAGGAAAGTAGGTCAGAAGGACTGCAGTGCTGCACACCAGAGACAAATGGATTATTTCTTCACTTTGCAAAGGAAAAAAGCCAGGACAGTGATGAATGAATTACAGTAAATTAATTAAAACATCTGGCATGGACTCTCCTCTAAATTTTAAAATGTGACAGAGACTGTTTTCTTTTTTTCTCTGTAGAGTACAAAGATGTTTCAGACACTCACTCCTTCTTTTAACTTCATGGAGGGCTGCATAGTACACATGGGATAAATGTAGAGCTAGATCCTGAAAATAGAAACCTCACTTAAGATTGTCGATCACTCATAATGCTCCTTTTATTGAATTTCTGTAGGTAAACAAAGCCAACACTGTTGACCTCACATATACTTTATATTATGGGTCAGCAATTAGGTTCAACCATGTGCCAGTTTTTTCAAGATTGTTCACTAGGGGGCTGTTAACTGGTGGAGTAGAAATGCCAGGCCTATGTGTTTTGTTTATTTCTTTTTCTATCAGGTCTCCGATAATGGCACGGTCGACACAAACAAATAAAGGCCGGCCCAAAAACAGGCTGAGGAAAAAACAAGGGGGGATCAACTCCTGGCTCCTGTTATATAATGTGCATGCCAGTTAAACAGTAGTTACCTGGATGTAACTCCAGTTCTATGAGTACATGCAGAGCCCTCTAATGTAGGCTACATTTCCACCGTTTTAATTTAATAAATTCAACATTGTACATTGTATTATTTTCACTCAAAGCCGACCATCACAGAGAGGGGAGGGGGATGGAGGAGACGTGATATCATGGAGCATACATTCATGAGCATGCTACCCGCATGTTACAGCTGAGTGGTGCATTGCCAAAACGTTCCGGGTGGAACTTAAGCACCAGAATTATTGTTCCGTAAGTCAGAGTAAGTAGATTACCGGTAATGCAATAACAAAAATTTAGAGCAAACAAAGCAGATCAGAAAACAAGGAGGCTTCATACTAAAATATGAGCAAATACTCTTATCAAACAAGGGGAAATTAGAAATAAAGGCCTCTCTCTAGTATAAGCATGCTTCCAATAAAGGCCTACTACCATCTGCAGTTGAGGTAAATAAAGGCCCTGGCCACTATTAGAGAAAATATGGTATTTTTCCAATTAGTGAGTGAGGGCTAACAGCTCATTTACTCATTTGGCTAAAATTACCCATAGGTGTATGAATTTTCTGTGTTGCACTTCGAGCCAAAAGGCTTTATTGGTTATCCATGCATGATCAACAGTGGCCTCCTTCATTTATGGTTGATTGAAAGTATTGGTATTGTTGCCTTAGAAAAAAATGGCCCCCACACACCATTTCTGCCAACCACTTGTGTTTGTGAAGAACAAATCTGTTCGCATGGTCGCATAGGCTTAAGTTTTGGAATAAAAACAGTGTTGGAATTTATGTATTAAAGTGTCATTTCTGGTAGGTTTATTAGACTTAATTTCAGCACCGTGCGCTGTTCAACCATAGTTTAGTTTTAATGGCTCTCCTGGTGTGGGGGCAGTATTAGATGTACTAAGGTTATATTACAATAATTTGGATTTATAGGAACCTTGTGTTTATTTTCTTATCTATAGTAGATTTGTGAAAAATTATGTAAAAGTTTTGATGTAAAACTATGAAAATCAAAACTTTCATCAGGCTGGATTTAGTTCATGGGCCGCTATTTGCCTCCCACTGCTTTATACATTTATAACTTTTAGCAAATTTAATTTCCTAATTCTGAAGGTCATACAATATGCTCTCCTCAGGAGGGACAAAGTTGTCAGAAAGATTATAAACCATAAAGGGCAAATTTGGGGGTTGCAGGGTTTTTGCCAGGGCACAGACAATAGAACTGTCTGTGCTCAGGTAGCCACAGTCCAGTGAAACTATTTGAACAGCACCGCCAGCTGAGAGTGCTCTCTTTCCTTATTATCACATCCTCAAATGTACGCACACGAACGGACACACACGTACACGCGTTCGCACACAGAGAACAGCCTAACGCTTTCTGAACAGGCTCATCTGAAGTTGTAATAGGTCAGGTATAAAGGGCTTTTTTGTGTGCATGTCAATCAGAGAAGTATGAAAGCCTATGAGCATGCAGAGAAAATGAGAGGTTTGCCACAAAGAAACATTCAGCCGCCTAAAATAATACCGCTCAACAGCCATTCAGAGACTCTCTCACTTTAGCATATGAATCATAGTGAATAATCAAGTCTCTACCGGGGGAAAGGCCTTTAAATGAGATGGCAGCAGCATTGCTAGGTGCAAAACAGAATAAATGAGTCACGATAAAGATCTGATGTTGCTGTGTTCAGGTATTTGCAAGGTTTTTATTATGTCCGGTGAAGTTTTGAGGCAGCAAGTTCGCTGCTTCGAAGTCGTTGATCTCAGACAAATTTAACAAATAGTCTTGAATATGGAACATGTTTCTTTCCGTAAGTAGAGAGGTCGGAAAGCCCCACTCCTCTCACTGGACATACAATGACACACCCCCACTGGGTTAAGTTTTTGGTTTGTGAGGTAAATAATGCCTGAAGAAGACAGAGGAGGAAAGAGAAAGAGATGTGAGAGAGGAGGAGGAGGAGGAGGAGGAGGAGCAGGAAATGAACTAAACTCTGGTAAACTGCACCTGCAGGGATCTCCTCCTGTGTATAATGAGAGTGTTTAATGAGTGCACACTGCTTAACGCCTCCATGTGTGAGCGTTTGTGTGTGTGTGTGTGTGTCTGCATGTATGTGTGCGTGCATGTGGCTGAGTGTGATAATTGAATAGAGACACAGTCTTCATTCCAGCCCCCAGCGCCCGCACAGGGAAAATAATTCATGAATACATTTCGTGTATCCGTCACACATTTCTGTTGTTCAAGTTGCTCTCTTCTGTTCCTGGCGATGGGTATATAGAGTGCCCATTGACAAACTGGGGGAATAATATTGCAGTTAAGTGGTCTAATAAAAATGAGAAATATGAATAATTAAAACATATTACTTAATATAAATGCAGGTGGAGTTTAGCTCTGTGGCATAAAGGCCTAAATAAGCCACTCTGGCTGAGTGAAAAAAAAAGCCAGCACGTTCTGGGAGTTTTACAGGGCTTCCTGTAGGCTTAAACACTCGACTGCATATGTGTGTGTGTGTGTGTGTGGGAACATGTGCTGATGTAAACAAAACAAGCGGTGAGACAGACGATGCAAAACAGGAAAGCAGGAAAACGACAAAGAACAAATACAATTAAAAGTGGGACAATGTAATGAGATGTTTATTGCGTGGAAAAGACCAGTGCATGAAAAAAAGGGAACGTGAGAGTGGGATAAACGATGAGAGGGGGAAAGAGAGAAAGAGGGAGGGAGGAGAGAGGTGGTGGAAGAGATGAGCAGCTCAATTTATCAAACCCCCTTTGCTGGGGGAGACTAATTAATTTGTTTGTGTGATTGCTGGTCCACACAGTTCACATATACACACACACATATACTGTGACACGCACGTAAATGCACACGCGCCACTGTCACCTAACCAACATGTTGGACCTCAGCACACACACCGACAAAGTGTACACCTCTCTCATTCCCTCGCTTTCATTCATGCCCTCCTTTATCTTTCAGTCTCTGTTTTAATATCTGGTTCTCTCTCACTATCTCAGTTTTCACTTTACATGATCTCTCTCTTTCTCTTGCTCTCCCTCTCTCCCTCTGTGCTCCACAGGTTTGTTAAGTAAACTTTATTGAGGTGATTTTTACTGTGCCTCGCAACAAAAGCAGAGTCGATCAAAACAGGAACCTTGAACAGTTCCGCCATATAATATCTGCTGAGACCGAAGATGCACGAAAAAGAAGACCATGACAACTGGGTCTTTTGTTTGGCTCCCTGCTGAACATGAATTTCACAAAATTAAATGAATAAATTGACTGACTGAGTAATTACATACATAAATATCACAGATAGAGACAGAAATCAGTGACACAGGTCAGTATTTAAAGTCACAAAAATAACTCAATTTCTGTGAATGTGCAGAAAACAAAATAGTTACCAATTTCTCCAGCAAACTTCAGTTAATTGTTTGATAAAGTTTATGTCCAAAAGAATGTGTAGAGGCCTACAGGCCAATAATGTTATACATTTACAGAACCCCTTGCAATATTAATTGTAACATGCCTTACAAAAGAGTTTTATTCATTGCAATGTAAAGTTTTTTTGAGTTTTTGTTTTGTGACTGAGTGTAAAATTTTGATGATATGATATTAAGGATATTTGGATAACATCATCCTGGCCACACATTCAGCAAAATTGATTCCACTCGTATGTTTTAGCGTCAAAATTCTACTTTCCCAAGCCCTTCTAAAAACTTTTCCCCATGTGACCTGATGTAGGTTTCTGCATGATGACATTTCTACGTATAAAACGATATAAACCCCTTAGCTCGCCTAGCCAGTAGCCAATGAGACAGACTGAGCAGTCACTGTTGCTGCTTCTCTGCTAAACGTGCTAACTGACACACAAACACACACACACACAGATGGAGTACTCACTGTTGGTGCTGCTCCGCTAAACATGCTAACAGACACACATACACAGACGGAGCACTCACTGTTGCTGCTGCTCTGCTTAACATGCTAACAGACACACATACACAGACGGAGCACTCACTGTTGCTGCTGCTCAAAGTTTCAAAAATAAACTCTGAGCTCTCTTCCTGCCAGTAAATGGCTCCGGATCAGAGTAGAGTCCGGTGTGACTCGCCAGTGTTATTTGTCCCTAAGCTTGGGCTCTGCTCCCAGCTCTCTCCTCCAGAGCTCCTGGTACTTAGCAGTGTGTGTGTGTGTGTGTGTGTATGTGTGTGTCTCTGTGTGTGTTGCGGCTGAGTGGGCTAGGTTATTAATTTAGGCTTGTATTAACTTCTGTGGTGTAAAACCTTAACCTCACACAAATAAAAATATTGCACCTTTGGTAGATCCTGGTAGTAACAAAATTAAGTTTTACTTGCTAATATTGCTCTTAAAGTTAGTTATAGTGATACAAATATAAAACCTAGATAATACCTTATAGCAAGCAGTTAACGAGCTAACTAACTTTTAACCAACATTAACCTAATGTTTGTGAGCTTTATTAGTTTATAGCTAACATTAAGCTAACATTTTTACGTTAGCAGTAGCTTAGCTAATTGTGTTTTTATTATATTATGTTTTTGTAAACATAAAAGTTGGTTTTGTTTTGGTTTTTTTTGGTAGTTGGCTTGCTTTTAAGCAACATTGATGTTTTCTGACTAACATCAAAATATGTATGGATGCACGCTCATTCTAGACTAGCATTCGCTAAATCATTAATTTAATGCCTGCTGCAGCTGCTGGCAGAGTGGCGGTAGTAGATTGGCTGGCCAGAATGTCAGATCAGCCTGAAAGCAGGTCATTTATCATACTTCAAACGTCTCTGGAGGCACACAAACACAGGAATTTGATTAATAGCAATGATTTGGGAGGGGGCATAGAGGGGCTATTTTGTTTTAAAACAGCACAGATAGCCTAATGATGCGCCTCATATCTATTAGTAGGCATTATGCACTACTGTGTAGAACTGCATTTTTGATTTCATATATTCCGTGCATCTTTTTGTAATGTACTAATTTAGTGTCACCTGTATTGTAGTATGACTACGAAACAAATAGGCCTATTGATGATTGTTTTTGTCCCCTTCAAGCTTGTTACAGCACTCAGGTGTAGCTTAGATCTGTACTCATACTATCCATTGTTGAGTATATTTGCCTTGTTTGTTGCTGTCACTGATTTTATTCACACTATAGTATCTTAGACTAAATCTATCAGTCTGAATTGTTTTTTATATGTACATTAGAGATAATAAAAAATAATAACATTGATACCAAAAAATGGCCCAAATCCATTTGCACAAAAGCTCAAAGTAAAATAGAACAGACGAATGACTCATTGAGCCTTAGTCATTGTTTGCCTGGTACAGCTACCTGTTGGCCTATTGCCCCACAAGATCCCATGCTGCCAGATTGTCATCATGACTACTTACACTTGTACTCATACAGTAGTTATATTCATGGATGTATAGTCCAATGTAATACAACAAATCTGTATCATAATGCTATGGTAGTATTTAAATACTGTTTATACAATGACCAGTACCACTGTAAAATTGAACTTCATATGGACACATAATGGTTGGTGGCTGCTGTGCCCTTAACAGTGTTTTCACCTTGGCCATAGGTATGTACCTTACTTGTGCAATGGCCAGTACAACGCTGATTGTATATGTCAAATTATACTGTATATGTCATGGCAAAAGTAATTTCAAAGAAAGAAGAAACCTGTTCCCAAGCAAGACAGCTTATGTGACAGTTGCAAAAAATGAAGTCTGACTTTAATCTATTTCTAATTACAATATCAAAGTGCATGTATACCTAAGTGTGCCCAATGCAATGTGTCTAATACTAAAATGAGGCACAGCTGAAGACAGCTGAAGATGATGTCTTTTAAAATATGAGCATATAACCAACTCGTCTGAGCACACAAGAGAGATCAACCAATATGTCAGCCAGGAGTTAGCCAGGTCAAGGTTTCAATAGGGACTTACTATGTAGGACGCTGAACACCCACCAGACTCTGAAACCACCCAACCACCCGCCAAGCACACAAACAACCATAACACACACAATAACCAACTACCCACCACCTCCACACCCCCTTAATCCTTTGCAGGTGACTGCTGTGTCTGCTGGGTAGGGAGGAAGAGCCTTAGGAAGGAAGCTTGTTTGAAACAAGAGAGGGTGAGAAAGTTTTGTAAAGGGAAACAGAATATGCAGAAGCTGACTGATTTTGTTGTTTCAAGAATGTTTCTAGTTTAGCTTAAAAATTATATGTATGCATCACTACATTTACACTACATTGTAAATGTAGTGTTTTGTTTCTCTGTCCAATTTACACTCACAAAATGTATAATTTCACTAAACACAATAGGTATTAGTATAGTTGCCCCGCAGTCTGTACAGTACAGTCTGATGGATACTGTAGCTCTTCACATCTCACAGCAGAAGACATCTTTACTCTTTGCTTTTTCTTGATCTCATCTTCATCTTCTCGGTAGCCCAATGTCTCTCTTATTTGTGACCAACTTGTAATTATTTTTTTGATTCATTTATTCCATTCACACAGAGCGACAGAAGCATAATACAATTAACTGACGGATATTTGCAGGAAAAAAAGAATACAGGAAAACAAATTTTTAAAAAGCAATTGTATTATTAAGTGACTATTATCTTTAACTGACTCTATTAAGGATGAGAAACTCATTTAAACAAGATTTGAACAGCTTACAAAATTTGTGGGTTCTGTAAAAATGTCAAATTAAGTCTCCGTTTTGAAGCAGTTGAGTTGGAAAAAGAAAGACATGAAGACAAGAAAACATGAATACAATCTGAGTACAATTTGTACTAAATGTGAAAATTGTGAATATATTAATATATGATTTATTCTTGAATAAGTTTGATGTCTAGAAAAGAGAGCAAAAAAGTAAACTCTTTTTATTTAGAATTCTTAAATCTCCATATATCTACAAGTGCATAGTTACTTAAGAAATTGATGAGTGCTGAGCAGGCCACTGCATTAGTAGATCTATCAGTATGAGGATTAAATAGAGCATTCATATCACCTCCAATAATTACATGATATTCAAACAATTTAGCCATTAAATCTGACAGAAATAGCAAAGAAAGCACATACTGTACACTAGATGCATTGCATGTGATCCTTGTAAGTATGCAATTCTGCCCTCATTACCTTTATTTATAATATCAAAGATTTATCAATTAAAATGACAACTCCTTTTGATTTGGTTTTGGCTGAGGAATGTGCAGCACCTTTATAATTGCTATTTTCAATGTAAAGAATATCTAACACCTAGTCTGTGTTCTTGGGTCTTCTTTTTAAATAGTTTCAGTTCTGGCAAAAGGCATCAAATTTATAAAACAGAAGGAAGAGACCTATAACCAAAAAATGAAGAGAAAAAAAGTGTACAAGAGGCAACAAATATGTATTCCCCTGCTGTATTGAAATCAAAGCAAAGCTACATGCAGTGTTGGTTGGTCTGTAACTCTTTACAACACTGTTTATACATGGCTGTATAGACTGTATGTTAACACACTTTTGGCAAGTCTGGGCAACATTGGAAACATTAAAAGACGGGGAGGAAAAACACAAATATGCACATATGCTTGCACCTGTCTGGACAACCCGAGTGGATTGATGTGCTTTGGCCTCTGGTCACAGTTTAATTAAAGCGCACATCACTATGTTGCACGCATGGTACAATACAGCAAAGAAAAAATGTGTTTCTCTCTAGTTATTTGTCTATCTCTCCTCTCTCTCTATAAAAAGGCCTTTATCGCTCTCACTCCTCTTTTTCTTCTTTACATTCACTAACTCCTTTTTTTCTCTGGCTTTATGTATTCTCTGGCTTTCTTTCTGTTATGTCGCTCTCTCTCTTACACACACACACGCACAGTAACATGCTAAATCATGCAACCTGAACTGCAAGGTGCTGAAGTTTCTCCTCCTCCTCTCCTCTTTCTCCAGTGTTATTAGGATTTCCTGTAGAGCAGAGCAGTGTGTCTTCCACTGCTGGGTTGGAACTGCAGGGTCACACTGGAAAGCTAAAGCCTCCAGCCTGCCTCCACTCCACTTTACTCTTTAGATGGGCTACTTTTTATCCTGACCTTCAGGATGCTCAGAGAGGGATAGGTCACAGCTCACAGAGGGCTGAGAACTAGTCAATTTGAAACAAGTCACTGTATGTATGTCTATTTACGATGCCAAAAACACAGTGCCAAGACCTCAGCACCCATCAGATGTGAAGAAGCGCAGTTTAATGAAAGCAGAGGCTTTATCTCACATCATACAAACATACACCCACAAGACTCACTATCTCTGAACTGGTCAGACAAGCAAAAAGGTGTCTGGATCACTTGGCTCAAAGCCACAAACAAACTGAGTGTTAACACACACATTGAACATTACACACCTCTGGTCACTGGTGCCTGGGTGAACCGGAGGGGCAATAATTGAAAGTTGGCTCGCTTCAGAGAGCATGACACAAAACCAAGAGGGGAACCAAGAGCATTTTCGCACTGTTTGTATGCGGGAGTTAGTTGGTACTTGGGATAGGTCAGAGGGGCTGTCTGGCCCTGTCCAGTGGCCAGGCTCAGGGGTGGGGTAAAGGCAGAGAGGGGGCAGGGAGAGGGTTAAGTCCTGGCTGCCATGGCTAATGCTTCAATCTTCTTGCCCCCCTCGCTACAACAACACGGGATCAACAAAGACAGGATCAACAAAGCTCCAGCCAAAATCCTCCGACGCACTGACACAGAAAATTCCCAGTCCTCCCCGGGCTGCACAGGGAACAGCAAACACACACACACACATACACATATCTCCGACTGCTTAGGGAACAACAAACAAAGGCGGTAAATACAGCTGCAGACGGCTGGGCAGATAACAGCCAATCCCTATCCCCAACTTGTTCCGTGGCTCAGTGGCTACTGACTGCCCTCTGCAGCTTGTTGCCTTGGCCATGCCTTCTACACAGCACAAACACCTGCTGCTTAATGCTTCAACTCACTCAACTATAGCATCCCTTGTCAAACACCAAAGTTTCCATTCTCCTGTCTTCTGAAACTTTTCTCCAATCGTGGCTTTTTCTATATTTTGTAGTTGTTGTTTTTTAAAATTTGTGTCCATGTTTTACAGTTGTATGTCATTGTCATTTATCCAGTTTGTGATAATGTCATGATGACATTTTCCTGACATGCAGCATAACCTAATACATATTCACATTGACAAGTACATGAATGTACATACAGAATATACAAACTCTTATACATTGACATAAAGATGTATACACGCACAGAACTCAGCACCAAGGGGGCAGAAAAAGGCCATACAGGCCTGTGTTTTAGTGGAGTAGACAGAGCCGGACATTGCTGTGTTTGTGCATGCGTCTGGATGGAAAGATGGAGAGATAGACTCCCTGCAGAGGAAGAGATAGAAAGAGAGAGCGATAGAGAGAGAAGGAGGAGGTGGGAGGTTCGGCAGCCCTGCTTGCAGAGGGGTGTTTGATGTAATCCAGGAAGTTAGTTCAGTAACTCCATCCCTCCGTCCCTCCGTCTTAGTAAAGGACAGGAGAAGGAGGGATGAAGGAGGCCCTTGTCTGGAGAGCCAGGGGTTTTCCACATCTGTCCTCCGCATTGTAGCCAGCCTCTCTAAACAGCCCAGGAGTCTGCTATGGCTGGGGGAGGCACACACACACACACACACACACACACACACACATACACACACACACACACAGCAGCTATGTCTGAGTGAGCCTTGTGGAACGCTTTAACACTGATTGCAGTTAAGCGTTAAATCATCCATACTAAAGTTACCAGCAGAGAAAACACATTGGGGCACAATTCATAGCTGGGCGATGTCTGTGTTTAGTGCGTGTGTGTGTGTGTGTGTGTGTGTGTGTGTGTGTGTGTGTGTGTGTGTGTGTGTGTGTGTGTTTATGAAACGCCAGTCACGCAACACTTCCCTGCCTTCTGAAGGGATCCTTGTCTCTCTTTTTTCTCTCTTCCCTGTTTTTTTTTTCCTCTGGAATGCTCTCTAACACGCACTCGCCTATTCTTTCTTCGGGATATTTGACAGGTTGCCCCTGCACACCACCCCACTCCACACCATACCAATACCTACCCACCCCCACTTCCAAAGCCCTTGAGCTATAACCTGGCAACTCTTTCATACTTTCAGTGGGTAGGTGCCAAATAAACAGAGATGGGCACATTCACTAACACATCCTCCAGTATAACTCATGCACTGCACTGGTTCTGGCTCTGCCCTCAGGCCCAAGGCATGAACTGCAGGGAAGGAAGACTTGTTCATATCTGCTCATTTGTGCCCCTTGTGGTTACAAAGCAGAACAGCTATAAATAATGTGTACTGAGAGGAAATGAGATTAAGTTCAGGTCAAGATATTCTCCAAATTCTCACAATTCAATGTCTTTAAAGAGGTGGCCAGTTTTCAGCCCAAAAATATAATCATACTATTAATAGTACCAACTCCAACTTTGGCAATTTCAAGACTAAGTTACAACTTACAAGTGAGCCTTATTTTAGGTTTTCATAACCAAAAGTTATTAAATGGTCAAGTACCTTGCCTGGAAATTTCTCTGTGTCACTTTCTTAGCAAAGCAGTCACTCAACATTATTTCTTTCATTCTCTCCATTTCAACCATTCTATGCTCATCTCAGCAGGCTGACATGTCATTGTAGTGGGCGTTTGACAGTCAAACACATTTCAATGTAATTGCCACCTCATAACGTCATAATTACCATAGACGCTACAGCACTCACTTCTGAGAGGCTTGACAATAATGGGAAAGCTGTAATGATAGGTGTGTATCATGGCGCGTGTGTACACTCACACACACGTAGACACACACATGCACAGGCCAAAACAGCATTGTTCCCACATGTCTACCCTGGCCCTGGCCCTGATTTTTTTTTTTTTGCCATTTCTCTTCATGTAGATATCTCCCATTTAATTCAATTAAAACTTTTAAACAACCTAATTGGAAACAACTGCCTGGAAAAATTAAATTACATAAACAAAACTATTCTGACAGATTACGTCTAATATTAGGCATCTGGGCTTTATTAGGCTCCAGTAATAACAGCGCCAGCACACAGGGAGGACAGGGGAGCAAGCCATTTTCTGCTGTATTAGCTTTGACTGGCCACGCAACCAGAAGGTAGGTTGTGTGTGTGTGTGTGTCTATAGGAACTGTGCACCCCACAACAGAGCAGTGTTTATTTATCCTCTATTAGAGCAGGAGCAGACGTTAAACCCAAACAGGCCCGGAGTAGTGCCTCCCCCCCGTCAATTCTTTCTTCCCTCCCTCTGGCCCGATTAAGAACATATGGAAATGGGGCAAACTAAAGGTGAAAGAGAGGGATTGCGAACGCCTGTGAAGTGTACGTATGTGAAGAAGTGTCAGCAACTATGTATAGGCCTTCCTTGAGGCTCTAAAGTAGAGCTTTGTGAATCTAAAAAAAATCTGTGTTTCTTCTCTCTTATAGCTGTCATGGAATGTATTCTCTAAAAGGCTAATGCACTTACATAGCACAAAGCCTGTATATCATCAGTTTTGTCTGCTCCCCTGCCATACAAGGTTTTTCTGTATGCTCACTTTCAGTAAGCAATGGGTGGGCTGAGAGCTTTACAGTGGCAGGTAGTGGCTTGTATGTTGAACCATCAGGGCTGTAGCTGCGGTCCAGTGCCGGCCCGCACTTTTATGAGCTGCTGCTGCAGCTGTTGTCAAGGTCAAGTCTCTCTCTTAAACCCTCTCTCTCAAACTTTCTCTCTGATCTCTACCTGACCCTCAAACTGCCTCTTGCTGTCTGCCTTTCTCTCCCTCTCCCACTCTCTCACTCCCCTGCTGTGGTTTCAGCCCATGTCATCACATCAGAGTCGACAGCTCTAATCACTGTGCAGAGCGGACGGGCTGTAAAACATGGCAGGGAATGACAGCAGGGCTCAACACACGCACCTTTCATCTTCCTTTACCAACACACAGGCTCTCACATACACGCTTCCACATACATACACTGTAGCACATATAAATACACATCGGCACACGCAAGCATATACACACAGTCTACTCATTTGTATGTGCACGTGCAAACACACGCAGTACACAAATTCAAGGAGACCTCATCTTTCAGCGGTCCCTCTTGGGTGTGTTGTAGTCACGGTTTCCCGCCTGTGTTCTCCCGTAACCCCAAACACGGTGTTGCTCGAGGAGGAGGCAGGAGGGGGAGGAGGAAAAAGGAGGATCTGTCAATCAATGTCTGATCCACCTAATCCTCAGGTAAGACAAGAGCTTTACAATGGAAGACTGTCGCAGGCCAGACAGAGTAAAACACACACACACACACACACACACGAGCATCTGACCCTACACAGCGACTCACATCTTTTTTTACAGTCTGAATTGATTTCATGTGTCAGTGACGATAGGTATAGTGGTTTGCAGCTATTCAAGGTTTCTGTCACATAGCAGCCAAACTAAATGTTACATGCAATACCGCAATACGTGAATTATAAAAGGTGCACAAAAATGCACATATACCGATAAAGAACAACAAAGACATCTACTGTATGTGTACAGAAGTCAGATATTGACTTTTTGTGTCCATTTTGAATGTTCAATAAAAGAGGATGCTGGGTTATTGTCAGTTTATTAGTGTGTGTATGTGCCTGTATACATGCACACACATCCACAATTTGAGTAATAAAAAGCAGTGAGTCCTTTGTCAGGTTGCACAATTGGTTTCTTCAAGGGGTTGGTTTAAACAGCTTCAATTGGCGCTGTAAAATAAGTCAAAGCTGAATTTTAAAAAAGCCTTTTCAATGTTTATCTTTAGAGACAAGGTTTTAAAGGAGCGCAATCAAAAATGTTTGGGTATTTATGAGTTTTGCCATTCAAAGCAAGCAAATTTGCAGAGTTATATAGGTATTCAAATTATTTTTTAAGCTCCGGGGAGGAGAAAGGACCAGTGCCTCTCAAGGTTAGTCTGATTGTAGTTGAAGTGGGTTGGTGTCCTTGCACTGTCCAGTCCTTGTATTCTCTCTAGTGTTTGTGAAGCTGTATGTGTGTGCGGGGGTGTGTGATGTTTCTGTGTGTGTGTGTGTGTGTGTGTGTGTGTGTGTGTGTGTGTGTGTGTGTGTGTACATGCCCATGCAAGTACTTTTATGCATGTACACATTAATAAAAAAAATATTTTTATTGACAGTCACTGTGCTCCCAATACAAAATAAGTCTGAATTCCAAGTCTGGAATTCATTAAGGACACTGTAGCATTCAGCAAGACAACAAGATCAAATACTTTATACAGGTTGCAGGCTTGAAAATTTTACAGTTTTACTCACGTAAACTCAGGTTATGCACAAAGTAAAATGTTCAAGCCAAGACAAATAACTCCTAATTAAAAGAGGCTGCCATTGTCTCACATCAAATGTCATGAGCACAAATTATCATTGCATACCGAGAACATTTCTGCAACATTATTCAAAAACATTTTTCACAAGCACAAAAGAAAACTGTTGACAAAGAATACAACTGGTAAAACATCTTAAATTGTTTGTCCTTGAGCATTATTGGAGTACAAAATAACATTCCCATGATACATTCCCTCAAAAATACAGCCATGAGTCTTTACCACAGGGGTGGATAACAGATGTTCAAGACAAAAGTATTTACAAAACAACAACACAAACACAAAGATGTTAAAACATAAAAAAGGGGTGAAGTGTGAGGGGGGGGGCACCAGTCATGATGGGCGGTGTTGAGCAAGCATATTGTGGGTTATTTTGAGTTGTCATACTGGGGTTGGGAAGATCTGAGTGAGTGAGGTGGTGTAGAGAGGAATCAGCTCTGGATGAACTGCAGGAAAGGAGACCAGGTGTTATGGAATGGGATCAGATTGTCCTTTAGGGTTGATGTGAGCGTTTCCAGGTTTAAGTGCTCTGTTAACAGATTGAGCCAATGGTTGATTGATAATTTCATCCTGTCTCTCCAGTTGAGTAATATGGTTTTCTTGGCCACAGTTAATGCTATTAAGATAAATGTTTGGAGATATTCTGAGATTGTAAGTGAGAAGAGATTGTCTAACAGAGAGATGGAAGGGGAGAGAGGGATGCTGAGGTTGAGGATCTCGGACAGTTTTGCCATGACCTCCAACCAAAACTGCCCAATTGGTGTGAAGAGTCAGAATGCATGGTTGTCAATTGCAGTGGGACATGAGTGCAGATGTTACTGTCTGTGAAGCCCATATGGTACATTTTGTGAGTGGTGATGTGTGCTCTGTGTATAAATTCAGCAAATTTTATTGAATTTGCTGAATTTCTGAGTTGTATGAGATGGAAAATGTGTTGTTTCATATGATTTGCCAGTTGATGTCTGATTGATGTATATTCAAGTCTGATGTCCATTTGTCTATTGCTATTGAAACAGTATTGTCATGGTGAGAAAGGGTTTGTAAATCTGTGATAGAAACATTTTGGGTTGAAAAATTTTAGTAGTACAGGAGGAATGAAGGGAGTAGTGGAAGTTATGGATATCAATTTTCTTTTTTATGGTCTCTTTCAACTGTATGTACTGGTAGTGACAGTGGTGGGGTAAGTTGTATGTTTGTTTAAGAAGGTCAAAGGTCAGAAGAGAGCTGCTACTGACAAGGTGCCCCAGGCTGCTTACTCCTCTCTGTTTCCATGCAGGGAAGTTGATGGGTTCCTTATTGATTTTAAACATAGAGTTTTGCCAGATAGTGGTGAGAGTAAAAAGAGATAGTTTGAGGTTAAGTATGTCATTTGCTTTCCATCAGGCAGTGAGAGTGGTATTTATGGTGTTAAATTTGAAGCAGCTGTGGGTTTTGACTGATTTATCTATGAATGCAATATGCTGAATGGGGAGATCCTTACAGATGGTCTTTTCAATATTAAGCCAGGCAGAATTGGAGTTGTTTGTCCAGTGTCAGATATACTGGTGGCAAAGCTGGTGGGAGAAAAAGTAGTGGCTAAACTTTGGTGCATCAAGCCCACCATATTGTTTTGGTTTTTGGAGAGTAGTTACTTTGATCCTGGGCCTTTTGCCTTTCCAGTAACATGTATTGACTGTTGAATTGAGGGAGGAGAACCAGTCCAGGGGTGGATTAACAGGGGTCATGGCAAATAGAATTTCAGGAGAATTTTCATGATGGTGGAAGTGCAGCCAATTAAAGAGAGAGAGAGTTTATTCCATCTATCCAGGTCTTTTTTGATGCTATGTAGTACTGTGGTAAAACTGAGTTTGAATATATCATTTGGGTTTGTTGAGACATGGATTCCGAGGTATTTAATGGGTTGAGTTGTGTGGTTAAAGGGTAGGTCCCCAACCTCCCAGTCAAAATGGCTTAGAAGCAGAATCTCAGACTTAGACCAGTTAATGGAGTACCCAGAAACCTTGCCAAAGCTGTTAATCAGATTGTGGACTGACAGGAGGAAAGTTGAGGGATTTGTTAGATATAACAAGATGTCATCAGCACATAGACTGATTTTATGATGTTGTAAATTGGTTTTAATGCCTGAAATGCCGTCATTCTGTCTTATGGCTAAGGCGAGTGGTTCTATGAAAAGTGCAAAAAGTAATGGTGATAATGGGTATCCCTGTCTAGTAGCTCTGTTTAGGTTGAATGATCTAGATATTTGTCCATCGGTGATAACAAATGCTGAAGGTGTGTTATATAGAATCTTAATCGAATTGATGAAGTGGGAACCAAAGCCAAAATGGTTCAAGGAGATGAAGAAAAAAGGTTTTGGTTTTATATAGATGAATTGTGTTTAATAATCTTTGAAAGTCTCATCCAGGTGCACAAGTGATGAAATTACAGATTCTAGTGTTAATGCCAAAGCTTTGCTTATAATTTTAACATAAGTGTTTATTAAAGATATAGGGCTGTTGTTGGAGCAGTGTGGATAAGCGTAATCAGGGCAGCATTCATATGATAGGGAATTTAAAAACTATGAAGGATTTTGGAGATCATTTTTTTTTAAAAATAAGGGTGAAAGAAGGGACCAGAAATGTTAACAAAATTCTACTAGGTATCCATAAACATGAGGACTTGTTGTTGGGCATGAGAAGTAGTGCTTTCCTCAGTTCATCTAGGGAGAGTGGTTTATCCATATTCTCTGTCCGGGTTGTGGAGAGTTTTGGGACGGAGACATTCCTTAAAAAGCATCAGCTTCTATAGACATGGTGTCATGATCAAGGTTGTATAGTTTGGAGTAGTACTGTCTGAATGTTTCATTTATTGCAATGTGGTCTTGTGTAGTGTTTCCAGAGATGTCTTTTATTAATGTAATGTTAGGTTTTTCTGTTTGTTGTTTCAATTAAAATGTTGTTGACATAGTCTATATATATTCTATATTATATTCTGTTTTTTGTTAAGAAGACTATTAAATTTGTGTTTGGTTTTAAATAATTATTTGCTGATTATGTCTGTAGGCATTTGAGAGGCCAGGGTGACCAGTCTCTTCACCTCCCTCTGTAGAAAATATTATCTTGCAGTTTCTTTGTTTTTTTGTGGGATATGCTACTATTTTACCTCTTAGAACTGCTTTTGCTGTTTCCCAGAGACTTTTTGGGGTGCTGTTGGTTTCTAGAAAGGATGCCCATTTTTGTTCAAAGTATTTGATAAAATCTAGGTCTTTCAGGAGTGCTATCTAAGTGGGTGATATGGGTGAATTTCTGATAGTAATTAGAGGGTGATAGGAGCATGGTCCAAAATAATAATACTGTGGATGTTGGATTCTATTGCTCTATGTGTGAGTGAGTTGGTAACCAGAAAATAGTGAATGCGGGAGTATGTTTTGTGGTATGAAGAGTAGTAGTAATATTCTCTATTGTCTGGGTTGTGTAGTCTTCAGATATCAGTCCACATTCTGACATATATTGTTTAATTGTAGATTATGAGTGAAAGGGCTTATGGGAGGTTGAAAAAGAGCAGCGATCAAGTTGTGGGTTCAATACAGACTCAAAATCATCTCCTAGAATAATATGGTAATCGGGAAAGTTGGCTAATTCTGAAAATAGGGAGCAAAAGAAAGTGGGGGGAGTCAGTGTTTGAGCCCTAGATATTAGCTATTGTTATACTGTCTTTCTCAATGTTGCCATTGATGATAATTAAACGTGCTTCCAGATCAGTTACAGTTGATTTATGGGAATATGGTGTGTTTCTGATAATCAGAATGGAAGCACCACATTTTTTGGAATTGTAAGTTGAGTGTTAGGTCTGGCCAATCCATCTGGGCTGTGAGATGGTTCAGTTACAGTTGATTTATGGGAATATGGTGTATTTTTGCTAATCAGAATGGAAGCACCACGTTTTTTGGAATTGTTAGTTGAGTGGTAGGTCTGGCCAATCCATCTGGGCTGTGAGATGGGTTTCTTGTACTAGACAGATGTCTTATTTCAGTTTGTGTAGATGGTTCAATACTTTGGTCCTTTTTGCAGGGGAGCTGATTCCTCTTATATTCAGTGGCAATGTCATGATGCTACTGGTAATGATTAGATTAGATTTTTTTTTAGATTAGATTGATTGATGAATTAGATGTTAAAATAACAAAATAAAATATATAGGCAGCAAAACAAAACAAAACAGAAAACAAAAATAACAGCAAACTTTCAGTAAGCAACACAAATAATAACCTTTCAATGTTCGAAAAGGGCGTAGGATGAAGTAAAGAACTTTTTTAACTCCTACCCCTTTTTTTATACTTTATTGATCAAATCAAAGCCAAAAAAACATTCAAAACAACACAACATTGATAATAACATTGATAATGAGAAAAAGGTTGTGCTGCACAATGTGCTTGTTCCAAGGTGGTGTGGATGGGACTGGGCAAGGTAGTATGGAGAAATCAGGACATATATATATATATATACATACATGAAGTGATTGTATTTGGCTGTTGGGGGCGGAGGGTAGAGTAATGGTTGAGGGTGGTGAAAGGTACAGTAATGGGTAGTTGTAATGTAAATGTTGGTAGAGGGAGGATGTTGGGAGATCCGCAAGTTCATGTTAGTGTGGGTGAAAGGGAGGCAGGCATGGAGTACACCATACATTTGGTTACAGTTAACAATTTATGTAGATATGTATATCAACCGTGATGCATAGGTCCTTTGATAAGGCAGGGCTAACCTAATAATGCAGAAGAAACAAAAGAAAAACAATTATTAAATAAGCACAACAATGACAACAACAACAACAACAAAAGGAAAAAGGAAAAAGAGGTACTGGGGATGAGGTTGGAGATGAGCTAAGATGGCACTGAAATGGGATCATTGGATGGATAAAGAGGGGGAAAGAGATTATAAATAATATAATATAAGTAATCTATTATAATATGATGATATAAAATAATATAATATAATAATACAATATAATGCAATATAATTTAATATAAAATTATACAATATATGAGTCTGTGCATGAGGAGGGTGAGGGGTTTAAGAGGAGGAGAGAGAGTAAGGGAAAAGGAAAGTTTTGGGAAAGTTAAGGGTAAGCAGAGGAAACTTTAGGACAGGGAATAGGGGGAATTGTGGTAGTATTCCTGTTGTTTGGTAGAATTATTAACATCTGACTTATTAAACTTCCCCGGTGTTATTATTATCAAAATGACTATTTTTATCATAGTAGTATCCTCATTATTGTCATTATAACTAATATTAATATTTGTATCATTATTGCATGTCAAAGAAAAAGTCACTGATAATACATCTAACCTCCTTTCAATGACCACAATGCTGACAGAGTGTCTGGTGCTCTGGAAGCAGAAGCAAAGCTATTTTTTAACAGTTTTAAATAACATAAAGTGACAAAATGTTTTACCTAACCAAGAGCGGTCATTATGCAATTAAAACCTATTGATTAGGAGGGAAAGATAATGGTGAAAGTGAGGTTTATATCTCTACTAAGAACTTTTAATATGGCAAAAAAAAAAAAAAAAACTGAACTGAACTACTCTCAGTGAGTCAGAACCATAACATCTCTCCTGTAATATAACGCACATAGGGGACAGTTTAAGTGATGCGCATATCCTTTTCAATGTCGCCCAAAGGGTTCAGTGGGTAAGAGGGAGTGAGAGGGTGGAGCTATGTGTGTGTGTGTGTGCGTGCATGTGTGTGTGAGTGTCAGGAAACAGGATGGCTTCAGAAGATTTATCACTGCTTGATCAGGTTGCGAGTGATTTACTGCTGTTACCCCCCCACACCCCCACCCTCCTCCCCCTCTGCCCAGGGGCCAGGGTGGTATATCAGCCTCTATATGACACATGCACACATGCACACACATACACATGCATGTGCACACACATAGCAGGGCAGTATATCAGTGTCTCCGTGACAGGCTCTGTGTGTGTCTCTCCCATCATCTGGCCATTAGACAGTAATGGCTGGGAGAGGAGAGTAGGGTTTCCCTGTGGGCTCAATACAACAGCATTTATTACACACAACAGAAGCACCATCCTGGCCCTGCCACTCACTGGAGAGACGGAGGAGGAGGGAGGGAGGGAGGGAAAACAGGCAGCGATAAAGGTGAGGAAGGACTGAGGATAGGTAGCATGTCAGGAGTTCAGGGGAACTTTGTGTGCCATCTTGTTTAGCCATTTATCTGTGTCTGGCTGCTGCTTGTGAGTTTAAAGCAAGACAATGTAACTTTTGACAGAAGAAATAACAACAAAAAGTTTATTCTTAAGCAATAAAATGTTCTCTTGCTCAAGAGCCTTTCTTTTTAATAGCACACATTTTTGACTTGTCACAGTAGTAAAAGCACAGGTGTTACTAATAACATTAACGATGGCTCTGTTCTATTCAGCTGTATTTTAGTAAGCCATGACAGTGTGACAGTGAGCCAGCATGCACAATAGGACCCTGAAACCAAAGTGTCTAAATGGAATTCAGCCATCATTCATTTTATTATTTACACCTATGTTTTTCCTGCTGTGTCTTGTCGAAATGTTTTCTGTGAAAAAGGCTTATTCAGTACACCTTACTTGCTGTGGTATGACCAGTATCTTACAGTGGCTAATGATAGCAAACATCAGATTGATGTTGCTGCCGAACTGACATTACCAAGTCTGTTTGCTGACTTTTTGAGTCTCCTCTATTTGTGCTACTGTTGCACTTTTAAGCATTTTGAATACATTTCAATGGCTTTATGACAAAAGTAAAAACAAAAAAACACAAAAAACAAAAAAAACTGAGGTAAACACAACATACCTCACCAGGAAACACATTTGTTATTTCCTTCTTGTGCTCCCATCCTACTTGCTCTCACTCAGGTCATCTAATAATGAAAAAAGGAATAGTTCAGCATTTTGGAAAATGTAGTAAAACAAGGGATTGATCCTGTCTGTGTGTTAAGTACGAAGCAGGGGGAGAACATGTTTAGCCTCCAGCCAATGGTCAGAGCCAATAAATCTAATTTGGGTTTTTTTTCATATACGCAATGTATCTTATTTGTCTGACCTGTCAACAAAGAAAACAAAAATATAAATGGATTTTTTTTTTTTTAAACATTTTTGGGAGGGACTTATGTGTTTCTTGCTGATGCACCATGCCCAGTATTTCTGAGCTCCATCTCCAGCTATAGCAAAGGTTGCCAGATAAAATCAGTTAGCACGATTTAGGATTTTGGTCCCCAGGCACTATAGTAAAAAACCTGCCAACCTGTGATGTCAAGATTTAGGGATGACTGCAGTCTTTATGCTAAACTTGGCTAAACATGTCCTGACTCCAACTTTTCTTTTCATCTCACTCTCAGAAAGAAAGTAAATAAGAACATTTCCCAAAATGTTGAATTATTCAGTTAAAGGACTGAGAATCTTGGAAAATGAAGGAAAATTGAAAATGCCATTTTCCTATGATTGCCACGCTTTTCAGAAAAGTTACAATGTCTAACAAGGGAGACTCAAGACTGAACTTCATAGAGATACAAACATTCATTACTGGACTTACAAATGGTTACACAAAAGGAAAAACAGATGAAACAAAGCTATGAAATGATGGAACATAGCAAATTTATTGACATATAATGAATTCTTCCCTATGCTCCTGATACCGCTCAGGTTCCCCTGAGTGAGCCTCCTCTGTAACCCCCACAGCTGGATTAAGAGGCGTGAAAAAGAAGGGTTTTACATGCGGGACACAGGGGTGTACATTATGTTAGCGTCGCACAAAACATGAGCGAATGGGCTGTAATTCCCCAGTTTAAGTCCCTTATTTCCATTTTGTCATGTCTGAGCGCCTGTCATGCTTTTGAACAAACATTGACATAATTAAAATGCAAATGCAGTTTGGTGGTGGAGGAGACGGAGAGAGATCTCTAAGCTGATATGCACACAGATACAGGCGCGCAGAAGAAGAAACACACATAAAACCATACAGAAAACACACACAAGCAGAAACCCTGCGTGTCGATATAGCAAACGATGATAAAGGTTTAGAACAAATTTGCTGTTTGAGCAGAAAACGATTGAGGAGCGTGTAAGTGGGTTTTTGTTCTGATCCTCTGAGTGTACTGTTGTGTATGTCTGTATGTGTGTGTATGTGCATACATACACACACACGACTCTGTGGGCTTCAGGCTCCCCAGCCCCTGGCCTTTATTAAGAGCAGTTGTTTGATGAGAAAAGGAGCCGGCCTTCACTCCAGGGCCCTGCAGAAGCCTGGGGAGTGGGTAAGTGGGTTAACCCAGAGGCCCAGACAAAGCCTGAGGAATGGATAAGTGGGTCACCCGCCCTCAACTGAACACTCAAAGGATCCACTCTGACTCCTCTCCCTTTTATTATTAGAGCTGGTCTAATGTGTGAAGGGACCTCAGGAAGGAACACAGCACTCATCTCTGCATGAGCGAGTGAGCCTGTGTGTATGGGTATGTGCATGCTTGTGTGTGTGTGTGTGTGTGTACTCTTGCAACAAAAGCACAGAAAATGCAGTGGTCCTTGAAGACCATGAGAAATTAGAAGCACCAAGTTCAAGGCTGCTACACAGGAACATAGTCCTGCTGTAGTGTGAACAACACAGGATAAACTGATACAGAAGAAAAGTGGAATCTTATGTGAAGGATGCTCACACCTTGGCCACCATGGGGCCAGGCATGTTGAGAAAATGTGGCACACAAAAGACCATTATGATGTCATTCAGTTCATACACAGCTACCACACAACTAATATTTGTCCTACTTTTTTTTTCAAATAATGTGATCACATACAATGTAAGAACTAATTTTTATTTTCTGTTATTAACTACAAAGCGACTAGCTGGTAGGTGACATATTGGGGCATTTACTGTCGAAGATAAAGAGTCAGATCAGATATTCCTCTTGGGAGTTGGTGAAAACCAAAAACGGAATGAATATTGGACTTTCATTTGTCAGGTGGACACACACACGACTCCAAACGAACACTAATGTTGCTCTGTATCTGCTGGCTGTGTACTGTAAATAGTCAACTGTTTGCTGCGAGTTCACCATATCAAGTTTATAAGATGATAACATGTCAGTGTTGTGTTTACAGCTTGTTTCCTTTGCCCACAAATGGCCAAAAAAATCAATTATTGCAGATTTAAAGCAACTTCTTGTATTTTGAAGTATTGTGACCAACTTTTGAACTAGTTTTATTTTGAGAAATGTCATTACTTAAGTACCTCTTTGTTGTTGTTTTTGAGGAAAAAAATATTCAAGATTATTTGAGGATGAAGTCGGTTGTAAATCCGATTTGAATTTAACTAACTGAATCGGAATATAAAACCTGTAACAATTCTGAAGATATTTTAAGATTTAAGATATGAAATCATCTTTCTAACATTAAAATCCTTTTTCTCAACCACATTTAAATTTTTCTTCAAACCCTATGATGATGTTTATTGATCCATAAGCAATGTGCAACTAAACAAACCATCCAAACCAAATGAACAGTGGAAAAATCTAACTGACAAAGTGATAGCTGGCATAAAAAATGTAAGTTGCAACTGAACTACACATTTTTTCTGCTGTGTAAAAATGTAATAATTCAAATGATAATAAATGTAATATAATTTTTCTTTTTCTTTTCATGTACGGACATATTTGGACAAAAGTAATTTATCAAAAATGTACTGTCAAGACTTCCATAGTAATTAAAGCACCAACTATGGGTTTCTAATGCATTATCTCAAAAGCAAGGAAACTCTACGCTGGTATTGTTCAACACATGCAGGAAGTAAAGCTTAACCACTTTAGTCCACCACAACATGGTGCAGCATGGCGTACAACATACACACACACACACACACACACACAGAAGCACATACTTCAGTGGGGAGATCAGCAGGAGGATCAAGTGTAAAGTCTCTTGTGTCATGGAAAGGCCTTTGATGAAGAAGAACACAAACAGTGTAACCACACCAACATAAGACACACACACACACACACACACACACACACACACACACACACAGACCAATTCACTAATTTCCTCCTACAGTAACTGTAATTATGCTCTCACCGCAGTCTCAATAAGATTTACTTTTATTCATCTGGTAGTGTCTAGTTTCCTGTCATTTGTGAGGCGTTGCAAGATTAATGAATAACTTTTTCTCCTCTAATTTTGAGTGACATGCAACGCGCACGCACACGCACGAACACGCACACATAGCCAGAGTTCCCACATAAACAAACAGAGTGGGTCTTTGTATTCCGCTGCACATCACTACAACACAGATCAACAGTCCCTGCGGTAACGGCCAAAATAAAGATCTCATTACTTTACTCTCTCTCTCTCTCTCTCTCTCTCTCTCTCTCTATCCCCCTTCTCTCTCTCCGTGGCTTGTCAGCTGCCAGACCCTGACGTCTCCTTTCATGTTGGCCAGGCCTCTGAGAGGAGCTGAGAGATGCTGAGAGGCGCAGAGAGCCTCCCAGGGCTTTGAGCAGCGTTTGATTCCTGCTAGATAATAGCTGGTTCACTGTCAGCCCCAGGATGATCAGTTAAATCCTTAATCACTGCCTGTCCACGTGCATGACAGTTATTTTAGGGCTCTTTTCTGGACCTTCCTCTGCTCTCTCCAGCTCTCCACCTCTCTCCCTCCCTCTGTGAAAAGTATAATCCCACAAGAGAAGCAACAGAAAACAGCATGCTATGGCCGGGTTTAGGGATGGAGGGACAGAGGGAGTTGGAGGCAGCTTCATTTTTGCAAGGAGTGCATAGGTAGTTGTGTGGAAAACTTGCATGGATTGCTTGAGGAGGTTAAAAGACGTATGGTGACAGATAAAGGTGAAGGAAGTTATCACTGAAATGGAGTAAAGACCAAGCAAAGATGAACCTGTCTTTGACCTGTCAGCATGGAGACAAAAAGAAGGAACACCACTCTCCTTCTCTTCCACTCTCCTGTACCTGCCTGTCTTAAAGGACATTCAAAGCCAGAGCTCAGAGACAGTAAAGGCGTTGTCTGTCAGCCTGTCCTGTAACAGTGTCATGGGCTGAGCAGTGCAGGGAGATGAGCGTTCCATGTTCATGTCCAATTCAGGGCCTTGATCAAGGCTGCTCCACAGCCAGGTGCTGCCACTGCTGACAGCCTCACCTCCACCCCCACCTCCCCTCTGTCTGGAAGATGGAGGGCATTTCATTTTGACAAAGACAGAAGTTTGGGGGTCTAGATGGGGTTGTAGGAGAATACTTGAAGTAAAGTTCAACTACAGAGGCATCAGAGGAAGTTTTGGACAGCTTGGACATTGACGTTGTTGAGTGTGCGCTAAGTTATCCGATCTTTGAAGTTCCCTTAACTTCAAAAGCTGGGCTTTAAGGTTACAGTTTGGCTGAACCTGAAGTAAATGTGGGATAAAGTCACATGACTTAGATTGACTCAGATTTGAAGATGTTTGCAAGATAATGACTTTTTAAAATACATTTATCGAGTCAAACCAGATTTTTACATTGCTATGAAATGTGTAAATGTTTCTGTGAGATATAATTTGTACTCGTTCTGACTTAACACTAATGATCTGGATTTGACTTGACCTTGATTTGCTGTGTGAGACTTGTGTCATAAAAGATAATATTCTTGTAGGTTGAGCCACCATTTCCATCAGTTTTGATAAAATTGTTAATTGCTAAAGTTAATTGCTGAAATCTCAAAAGGCAGCAACATTGCTAAAAAGAAGTCAAATGGGACAAGACACATCAGCGATGAGAAGATTATAGGGGTGTCAATCAAATCCCTTAGACACTCACTTATTACATTTATGACAAATAAGTTAAGGGATAGGTTGACCGATTTTTAAAGTCTGTCTGAAATTCTTCAGGTGCTCATATGAACACTGAGACAGGTTTTGCTCGCTGTAATCATTCCTCCTGTACATACTGACCATTAAAAGATCCCCTCAAAATGCACTTTCAATGTAAGTGATTGGGGCCAAAATCCACAGTCCTTCTTCCACACAAAATGCATTTAAAAGTTTATCTGAAGCTAATATGAGGCTTCAGCAGACTGAGTAATAGTAGTAAAAAGACAATAATATCCACTAGATTTGACTAATTTGGACAGCATGGAAGGAGGACTATGGATTTTTTCCCCATCACTTACACTGAAAGTGCATTATGAAGGGATGTTTTTTAATGGTCAGTATGAACAGGAGGAATGGTTACAGCAAGCAAAACCTGTTTCAGTGTTCATTTGGGCACATGACTATTGTTTTAAGACAGACTTGCAAAATTGTGAACCTATCCTTTAATTAATTTGATAGTAGGGGACAAAGGAGAACAGTAAAATTAATACCTCAACTGTCTGCTGTAGATATTCATCACAGTTGACAAGACAGTTTTCCTGTAAAATGAGGGGTTATTACCAACATTACCGGTGCACCAACAGTACCAGTGTGTAATATGAAGTAGTTTAGATAATTGACTGAAATTAACTTGGTGAGTACAATGTTATCATAACTGATATGGATGATAGCAAATGACCAAAAATGAGACCTAAAATGATCATTTTAGACCCAAGACTAACTTGGAACGCCTATAAAGCTGACTTGGTCACAACTCAGTTATGTCACTGCAGTTTCACACTGCAAAAAAATACATTTAGATAAAATACTTTGATGTGGTCTCTTCTCTTTCTTTCTCTCTCTTTCTCATGTGCACAACTGTGTGTACAGAAAGATGGTATTGTAGCTGCACTGTAAAAGGCAGAACACTACTCGATTGCCTCATTTCCACAAGTCTTGACCTTTGACCCCTTGATTCTGACTGGTGGCACTTTGCTACAAGGCACAGGGAGCCTTTCAGCCAATAGAATAAGAGCGCAGCTGGAGGTCAGAGGGTCACAGACGCACTATGTATGGAATTCCATAGAGCCAGAAAGGTCAGAGGTCACTCTCAATCACAGTCAACACAGAGCAAAGAATCAGGAGCCTCCTCCAGCCACAACACAACAATGACAGGGAGAAAAAGACACGGCGGGGTGAATGATTAAAAGAGCTGATGATGATAGAGCCGATGATGCACTGATACATTGTTAGAGTGTAGTGTCTGCATTAGTCTGATAGGATGTGGAATCTCCCAGAATAGGACCACTGCCCATTTTGTGGGACCTGGCACAAAACATGATCAAAATCTTTCAAATTTTCTGTTATATTTCAGTATTTGTTCTGACCTTCTTTTATTATTTTAAATCTTTTATTCTTTTACTCATAAAACATTAATGTTGGCAAAGTAGTCGGTCAATCAGTTAGACAATAAGCCAGCTGAACAGGTGATATTCTCTTAGGTCTTTCTCGGTTAGTGTCCCTGATGAACGGTAAGTATTTGTGTAATTTGAATTAAACTAAGTGAAGAAATCAATAAAACTTTTTGAGACATTGCTCCCAGCACACATTTTAGTCTGCACACTTGGACAGAACACAAGCTCACCTTTGTGTAGTATAATACAGTGCTTCCATTGCCATCCTAGGGAAAAAAAACAAGTGACACTCAGTTGCTCCTATAGCCAAAACACTGCTTAAAACATTAGCACTGATACTAGCTCAGTGGTACCCGCTAGCAGATACAGGTATCAGGAGGGAGAATATGCTGAGGCCTTAGTAGACTGGCTGTTTGAAAGAATTTTAAAACAAGGCTTGAGGCTGAAGCTGTTGCAGAAGTACATTAAAGTGCAAATTCACTGACAGCAGCTACATGCTGGCTCCAAAAATCCCTGCCTCCAATTGACTCCCATTCAAAAAGTGTCAACTTCTCTCTTGAAATACTAAGTCAATATTTTTTTTCAATCAGTCATTATGGTCTCAATCTTTAAATTCGGACCATATAATTAGTGTGTTGGTGTTCATTTTGGAAATTATTGCTCCATTAATAAGATTTGACTTATATTAGCTTTGTTGTCTGCCGTGTGGGCGTTGATTGACAGTTATCACCTGCTGCTCTCTCTTGCTCCAGGACTCACCCGGAGTCGGACTTTCAAAGCTTCTGTTTAACCTCGTAAACTCCCCAAAAACACTGGCGTCCTCGGCCTAGATTACTGTCTTTCAGAGGCTGTAGCAGGCTCAGTTTCAAAGATACAGTGAAGATTCTGGTATCATATGAAAGTAGAAGATCTAAGGCATCCGTTGGTACCAACCATGTCATGATAGCTCGGGAAGTTGGCTAAATAGCGCTCCAAAGTTAAAAGTTAAAGACTAAATTTTGGCAAGGGAAAAACTGGCATGGCCATTTTCAAAGGGGTCCCTTGACCTCTCACCCCAGGATATCTGGATGAAAATGTTTTCTATGGGTACCCACAAGTCTCCCCTTCACAGACATGTCCACTTTATGCTCCCATGCAGTTTTGGGCAAAAACCACGCTGTTTTTTGCATGCAGTATAAATGAGTTATTTTCACCTATTCTAAAAATGGAGTATTTCTGCATACTGGAGTCCCTAAACAGTCTTGGAACTGCATACATTTGATATGACTGGAAAGCTGAGACTCTTGTGGATGCAATGAGCCCAATTGTATTTATGTGAGATGATGTTAGTCCCCATAGTAGCCATTTCATTGGGGTAAGACCATTTTTTTTAAAAACTTGACCTCACTGTATAAAATGACTTATTGTGACTCTAGGATAGTCACAGCCTCGTGAAACTTTACAATCACAAACTAGAGACCAAGGGCAATCAAAGGATATATGGCTTTCCTAGGTATATTGACAACACACATTGAGGGTTTCTGAGCAATTTCCAGAGCAGAAGCGTTCACCATCCAATCACCAAAAAATGCAATTCTTACAGAAATCTCCAAATGTCAAAAGTTTTTGATACCAAATCACATCATGAATTTTTCAGTGTTGTTCCTCAAGATCTTGGTGTCTTAATGTGGTATTTTGGAGGGATTTTTGACCATTTTTATCAATTGTCAAGTGGTCAAAAATGGTTCAGTATGGCACCAAATCTGTGTAACAAATGGTATCAACTCAGAAAATTGCTCCAACAACTTATGAGACAAAGTTGAGCTTGGGAATGACCACCATATACTTCCATCATAATGTTCTAAGCCCTTATACACTCTTTTAAACTTTCAGAATTTGACAATCTTCAAGTTCCCACCTTTCAGATGATGCATACCACTGCTATGTGACACATACTGCTCACCTGCTATCTCCCCCTAAAGATCCCCCTCCCCCCCACCCCCCCCCACCCCAATCAACACTTTTCTGTTGTCAAACCTCCATCACGCAAAATTCACAAGAATTTTTCTGGCTTTTTTTCTTCATTTCATGGCTTATTACTTTAAGACTTGCGCTATATGGTGAAATGAGTGCAGTTTATGAAATCGTAAACCCATTAAAAGGTGTGCTCAGCATAGAATTGTTTATGATGGTTGTTTATCGGAGGAGCTACAGTAAGTGTTGTCCAGTGTGTGTCAGTCTGTGTGTTTGATGCACCCCATGAGCTTTTTCTCTCGCCTGACACATCTGGTCAACACTCACTATGTGATCCTCATTTACAAATTAAGCACTATCTGTATGACAGAGTGCTGCATAAGTTTAGAAGGTGTGTGTGTATGTGTGTGTGTGTATATGTGCTATATACATGTGTGTCTAAGTCTGTGAAGAGTCCCAGAGGTGCCATAGCTGCTGCCTAAGCCACTTCTGCAGATCTCTTGAAAGATCATCAAGAGACTTTTTTCTCAATGTATGGGTGTGTGGGTGTGCCTATGTGTGTGTGTGTGTGTGTGTGTGTGTGTGTGTGTGCGTGCGTGTGTGTGTTGTCTCTGTGGGAGCATGCTGGCTGCGTCTGCTGCTTAACACTCACTTTCATCACGCACACGCTCAGAAGTGACAGTCCCTGTCTCTACAAAGGGATTTAGAATATCACCAAGAGACCTGCCATCTCTCTCTCTCTCACACACACATACACACACACACACATACATTCACACACAAACATGCAGAAATACCCACACAAAACTCGCTACAAAGGGATTCAGGATGTCACCCAGAGACGTAACTTAGTTCCACATAATTTCCCATTATTCCTCCTAATGAATCTTAAAACAAGATAGAGGCTGTTAAATTACTCTCCTCTTCCATCTTCTCTTCTCTGCTCTCCTAACCCCTCCTCATCTTTATTTCCTGTCATCCCTGGAAAATCTCCCCTCCATCCCACTCCCTATTGACACGTATCCCCAGAACGCACAAGCAAACACAAGGCCCACAAAGGGCTAAGCGCCTAAGCTAACAACCGATACACAAAAACACAACAACAAAGCAGTTGTTGTCAGGTTGTTAAGTCCCTGCCACTGTTTCCAAGGGTCGGGGAGACGGCAAGCAGACAGAAAGAGGGAGAACAGGATGAGATGGGCTTTGGAGAATAAAAGCCGGCTAATCCCTGCATTTGGATATGAGAAACGCAGGCCCGCAGGAGAACGCATCAAAGCCAACGCTAAATTAGCCTACATACAGAGAGTGAGAGGAGAGAAGAGACAGAGTGAGAGAGAGGCCGCTGATTTGAGACAGTGTGAGAGGAGCAGGGAGAGGTAGTCTCCTAGGGCCCAGATTAGCAACACACACTCATTATTCTCCAGCATTGCTGTTGCACACAAACACACATGCACACACATACACAGCCGTGAACGCAGATTAGAAACATACACTCATTATTCTGTCTCAGTGGGACACTAAACCCTAAAATCCAGCACGCTTGCTGGGAGCACTTGCACAGAGACTGGCTAACGGAGTAACAGGGGCCCAGCACTGCCTTTGTAGCTGTGCATCGTTAGCCACACTGGGCGCTAGCACCTCATAGGGGGTGTGTAAGTGCATAAGTGTGTGTGTGTGTGTGTGTGTGTGTGTGTATGTGTGTGTGCATGTGTGTGTGTGTGTAGATGTGTGTGTCAGGGAAGGGCTGACGAAAGCAGGCAATTAGAACTAGAAGAGTGAGCTGGTTCATTCAGCGCCACAAGTGGAACCATCCAAAGCACATTAAATAAGGAACTTAGGCAGAGAGACAGTGTAGGTTAGGACACCTATTTGTGTGTGTGTGTGTGTGTGTGTGTGTGCGGCAGAGACTGAGTTGGAGCAAAAGGAATATTATAGTATATACAACAAACTTTGCAATATGTGAGTGAGAGTTCATTTTATGTCATATTTATCTAAGATGCTGGTTGTGAAAGGACATGAAATTGAATCAAGCGGTTCATTCAAAGCATTCCTTAACGTCTCCAGCAGGTTTCCTGAAATGGCGTGCAATATTTCTGGACAAGAAGATAGAGCAAGGTCACATCTGTGCGGTAAATATGTCTGAAAACATTTCAAACACACAGCACTTTCAAGCACAACAGCCTGTGTCTTGTCCAGAAAAACCCTTTGACCCAAACAGCAAAAATGATTTTGCTGTAGACCACAACTTGCTGTGGTAATTTCAATTTAATAAGCATGCTAGCCCGAGGGTTTATTAGCATAAATGTGTGACTGACAATAATGTTTTGGTCATGATTACTTTCAATCTGAATCCTTACACAGCTGCTCTCCAAGTGAAGCAGGGATGCTCTTTTTCAGATAAATTATAAGAATTCATTAGAGGTGTGTGGTGTCACTGTAGTGAGGCATAGGTCTGAATGATGTCACCCGGCAAGTAAACACCATGCTTTATTTGTAAGAGTAATGTAAGAGTGTCTTTTTTCATGCCATACTTGATAAATCTTTTCCTCAATCTGAGTACTCTAACATTTCTTCCTCTTCTGTTGGCATATTTCAGATGTTTCTTATGTCTTGGTACCCTAGTATGTCACCTCAGTTCAAGAGAAGACATATCAATCTGTAAGCTGTCCCTGTGCCCTTTCAAAACACTACTGTAAAAAATTGTACAATGTGTATAAGTTAGAAATTCACTTGCTGAAATTCAACACAAGAAATATTATTATTATTAATTTTATTATTATACAGTGTTTTAGAAAAAAAATATTATATCATCATTTCCTGACCGTGAGTATATGATGCAATGTCCATAGTCTCTGCATTTCTTAAGGTAATTGCAGCTTTTATTTAATTACTGATGTATGCGTATGGCCTCAGTTGTCAGTGCATAACAAACTCTGTGATATATACCCTATAATTAGACAAAATAACAGGTTTATATAGGAGCGCTGCAACTACATAACTTACCGTAGTGAATATTCATCATGAGGGA